>NW_028230447.1:14407380-14503206 GCF_043228905.1 Azolla caroliniana
AATTTGACCTCGAGCGGTTACGATCACAAGGAACAGAGTACAACCTGCTGGCTTACTCCAAGCGAAAATGATCTAACGCGATGAGATGCAAGCCTCGTTTTTCTTCTTCTTCTCTCTTCTTCGAATGATGCAGGAAACCGAATGCTGTGCAGGCTGAGACGACGGCCGACAGCAGATTGAAGGACCGACTACTGTGCAGGCTCTGATACCAGATGTTGGGGATGAGGTCGTCTATGCGGAAGATCAAGCAGCATTCGATTCTGTTCTTTACCTGCGTATAACAGTTTGAGATCTTCGCATAAAACTGTTTGTCACGCAATGTTTGTAAAACAAAGCGGACATGTCTAGCATGTTCTTGTAATGTACGGCTATAAACTAAAATATCATCCAAGAAAATAACGACAAATTTTCCAAGTTGTTCTCGGAAAATGTCATTCATTTCTTGTTGAAAAGTAGCCGGAGCATTGGTCAAACCAAAAGGCATAACCAAAAACTCGTAATGGCCATAGCGCGTACGAAATGCCGTTTTAGGAACATCGTCCTCACTTATTCGTATTTGATGGTAGCCAGTACGGAGATCAAGTTTTGTAAAATACCGAGTTCTCTGGAGACGGTCAATTAGATCCTCAGCCCGGGGCAATGGATACGAATTCTTGATCGTCACTTTATTCAAGCGTCGGTAATTAATACACATACGCCATGTGCCCTCTTTCTTTTTAACCAAGAGAACTGGTGCACCCCATGGAGATTTACTATAACGTATATAACCCATTCGTAAATAGTCCTTGAGTTGCTTAGATACCTCATCTTCTTCGGATCGACTTAAGCGATACGGAGGTATACTTATTGGTGCAACACCAGGTACAATATCTATACGATGGTCTATATTACGTTTAGGAGGTAACCCATGAGGTAGTTCACTTGGAAAAATATCATGAAAATCATTTAAGATTTCATCAAGTTGTTGTTGTTCAAAATATGTTAATTGAATCGGGACATTATCGATATTGTAAACGTGAATGTCCGGATCAAGTACACAATAAAATAACGTAGAACAAGACAACTCGGATATTGATGGACACGAGGAAACAATCGAGAGGGATTGTTTTTTTACACATTGAATAAAATGCGTACAATCGTTCAGTACAAAAGAAATGGAATGACGAACCCAATCAATAAATAAAGAAGAGTTTTTATTATAAAACCAGGGATACCCCAGTATTACATCGGTGGTACAAAGATTCATTACATGGAAGTCTACTTCCTCTATATAAGTATCAATAGAAATTCCTAATGAATGAATCGCCCCGTTGATGTATTGTACTCTTCCATCAGCCAAGTGCACCGTGTAGGTGTGATCACTTACAGTGGGTTGGATTCCCCATATCTGAACCAAACGATCATTCACAAAATTGTGTGAGCTTCCCGAATCAAATAAAAACTGTACGGGAGTGTCGAATACAAGTGTATAATGGACGTATTCACACTATCCCTCTCTTTAGGCCATTTGTGTAATTAGCATAAAGGGTGGTTGCCCTAAGTCGGTCACTATATATAGTGACCTCGTAACCTTTTTGTAAGGTTGGGTGTTGTATTATTGCTTTGTGGAATAAAGAGTCTTTTGTGTGTGTCTCTCTCTCTCTCTCTGTGCAACGACCTAGAAACTGTTATACGCAGGTAAAGAACAGAATCGAATGCTGCTTGATCTTCCGCATAGACGACCTCGTCCCCAACATCTGGTATCAGAGCCTGCATAGTAGTCGGTCCTTCAATCTGCTGTCGGCCGTCGTCTCAGCCTGCACAGCATTCGGTTTCCTGCGTCATTCGAAGAAGAGAGAAGAAGAAGAAAAACGAGGCTTGCATCTCATTGCGTTAGATCATTTTCGCTTGGAGTAAGCCAGCAGGTTGTACTCTGTTCCTTGTGATCGTAACCGCTCGAGGTCAAATCCCCTTGTGCAACATTGACACGATCGTGCTCCACCCGGTTAAACGGCATCCGAAGAGGTAATGAAACGCCGCTCATTGTAACCACTCGGTGCAGATCGGTCTCAAGACAACAACCCCAAATTCGTGCTTCATCTGGCTGATCGACATTCGGGAGGATCAGTTGGATCCGTCTCTCTCGTTGCTGCAGTCAACCGAAGCAGAATCGGTCCAGATAATCGGTTTCATTAATCGGTATTCGGTACATATATCCGAAGCGAACCGGGCTCACTCCGACTCGGCAACATTCGGGAAGACCAGTCGGTTCTATCCCTCAAGTTACCGGAGTCAATTCGAGCAAGTTCAACAATACATATATCCGAAGCCGAACCGACTCGGGTTCAAATCCGACTAGAACGATATCGGGTGAGCCAACCGGCTGCACTCCAACAAGGTTCGTAGTCAACTCCGAACCGAGCTCCGTCAACCGAAACCAAATTTGATGGCATCAACATCCGGCTCGTCAGAAATGAGTCTACGAAAGTTCGATGGATCGAACTTCAACTTCTGGAAGGAACAAATGCAGGACTATCTCATAGTCAAGGGGCAAATCGATCCCATCGAAAATGAAGAACCTCCAGAAGGATACAAACCAATTAAGTGGCAGAAGCTGAACAGAATCGTCCGCGCCACGATTCGGATGCACCTATCGGAATCGGTATACTTTACGGTGCAATCGTGTACGACAGCATTCGAACTGTGGAAAACACTGTCGGACACTTACGAAAAGAAGGTCGCCGCAACAAAGATGTTTCTGATCCGGCGCCTCTACAACTTGCGGATGAAAGAATCTGACTCGGTTCAAGCACACCTCAATGAGTACGAAAGCATAAGCTCCCAAATCTCGTCACAGGGGACGGCAATCGAGGATGAACTCAGAGCAATGATACTCATGAGTAGCCTTCCCTCATCATGGGAAACTTTCGTCACAACCGTGTGCAACGCGTCAACCACGGCTGTTAAATACTCCGAAGTCACGAGCGCAATCCTGACCGAAGCAGCTCGGAGAAAGTCTTTCGCCAAAGACTCAACAGACGACGCTTATGTAGTACAAGGTTCGACAGACCGATCGAACATACGAGGAAGAGATTCCTCACGACCGCCGAACAATCAGCGAAGACGGAGCCAGTCACGGGATAACCGAATCTGCAACTATTGCAAGAAACCCGGACACATCAAAGCCGACTGCCGCGCACTCAAGAACAAGAACAACAAGAAGAGTGGCCGGCATGAGGAGATCAATTACGTCAGCTTCTCAGCTGATGTGCTCCCAGACGACCCGAATATACTATCAATCGAAAATCCAGTCGGATCAGAAGTCCTACTCACGACTGAAGAGTCGAGCACATGGCTCTTAGATTCGGGCGCGTCATTTCACGTGACTCCTCATCGATCCCAATTTCGGGAATATACGATCCGTCACTCCGACTCAGTTCGAGTCGGCAACTCACAACACTGTGACATCATCGGAATCGGCACAGTAGAGCTCAACCTTGCAGGTGGCTCTACACTTGTACTTCACAATGTCCGACATGTACCCGAGCTCTCAAGGCCATTGATCTCAGTCGGACAACTAGATGAAGACGGCATTCGTGCCGGTTTTTCTTCGGGAGGGTGGACACTCCACAGGGGGAACCTCCTGCTTGCTAGAGGACCCAAGATACACTCACTGTATCCGTTACATGTTACGCTCAGAGAGGGTAACCTGTTTTTGGTGGATATTCCTGTGTCATCACTATGGCACAGAAGATTAGGACACCTCAGCAAGGCCGGCATTACGCATCTATCTAGAGCCGGATACATCCCTAAACTCTCCTTCTCCGATCACCAATTCTGCGAGCATTGCCAGTATGGCAAACAAGCAGCCGCATCACACCCGACATCAGCACCAAGAGAAACG
Organism: Azolla caroliniana; assembly: GCF_043228905.1. Classification (NCBI taxonomy): domain Eukaryota; kingdom Viridiplantae; phylum Streptophyta; class Polypodiopsida; order Salviniales; family Salviniaceae; genus Azolla; species Azolla caroliniana. The sequence continues at coordinate 14,411,264 of NW_028230447.1, forward strand.
AGACCTCTCGATTTAGTCCATTCGGACGTCTGTGGCCCAATGCCGCATCAGTCTCTCGGCGGTGCCTCTTACTTCGTCACTTTTATTGACGATTCGACTCGAAAGGTGTGGGCTTATCCGATTCGCACCAAAGATCGGGTCTTCTCGATCTTCTCCGATTGGCTCGCTATGGTAGAAAATCAAACCGACCGAAAACTGAAATGCTTTCGGACCGACAATGGGGGAGAGTTCAAATCAGAAGAATTCGTCAAATTCTGCCGACAACGCGGCATCCGACGTGAATTTACGGCACCACACAGCCCGGAGCAAAACGGGATTGCCGAACGCATGAATCGGACAATCCAAGAACGGATAGTTTCCATGCTCCTACACTCCGGACTGTCGGATGGCTTCTGGGCAGAGGCTCTACTCACGGCAGTACACATAATCAATATGTCGCCAAGTAGACCTCTAGGACTTCAACTTCCTCAGGAACTATGGATCGGCAGTAAGCCGAATTACGACAAGCTGAGGATCTTCGGCTGCGAGGCGTACGCACTTATTCCGAAAGATGATCGCCGAAAACTTGCACCTCGGTCCAGGAAATGCATTTTCCTTGGATATGGATCCGACGGCGAAATGGGATACCGACTCTGGGATCCCGAACGCAGACAAATCGTCCGAAGTTCGGACGTTGTGTTCAACGAGTCGGCTATGAATCCATCAGTCGACAAACCGATCGAAGTCCGAAGGGTAACATTTTCCGATGTGCCGACCCTTCAAGAAGGCCCCACTCTCAACACACGGTCAGCTTCACGGGTAGCTGAACCTTACACTACCGACTCGGACAACCCCGACTCGGCACAACAGAACAATCCGCTTTCGGACCATCCGACCATGATACCCGATGCGACCAGTCCAATCATACCTCGACGATCCGAGAGACTGTCGCAACCTCCGGAGAGGTACTCTCCTGGAATTTTCTTCACCGACGCCGGCGAACCGATGTCTTACGAAGAAGCATCGACATCTGTCGATTCAGCCACCTGGCATCTGGCGATGGAGTCGGAAATGCACTCCATTCGGGCAAACAAGACTTGGGATCTGGTCGAATTACCTAGGAACCGACGTGCTCTTCCTTGCAAGTGGGTTTATCGACTAAAAGAGACGTCTGATTCGACCACCCCAAAGTACAAGGCCAGATTAGTTGCGAAGGGCTTCCGACAAGAATATGGCGTCGACTTCGACGAGATTTTTTCACCAGTGGTGAAAATGACAACCCTTCGTTTTCTACTCGGCGTAGTGGCAGCCGACAACTTGGAGCTGATTCAGCTAGATGTCAAAACAGCCTTCCTCCATGGTGATCTCGAGGAGGAAATTTATATGGAGCAGCCAAAAGGCTTCGTGGCAACTGGCCAAGAACATCTAGTCTGCCGACTCAGGAAGAGTCTATACGGCCTCAAACAGGCACCACGACAATGGTACAAGAAGTTCGACGACTTCATCCAATCGATCGGCTTCTCAAAAAGCGATGAGGACCATTGTCTCTTCACCAACACAGCTCAAGATGGATCACCCATCTTCCTCATCATTTACGTGGACGACATGCTAATTTCTGGACGCCACGCGGGCGAACTTGCCGATCTCATTCGGCAACTGCGGTTGAAGTTTGCCATGAAGGACCTCGGTCCGGCACGACACATACTCGGCATGAAGATTAGTCGGCATCGCGATAAACGACATCTTTTCTTGTCTCAGACCGACTATATCCGACGTGTCTTGGAACGCTTCAACATGCAATCAGCCAAATCTGCTTCAACCCCGCTCCCAATGAATCTTCGGCTCTCTCAGCGAGACTGCCCGACATCCGGCCCGGAGGGGGAAGATATGAAGTCGGTACCGTATGCACCGGCAGTCGGCTCCCTTATGTACCTGATGGTCGCGACACGGCCTGATATTTCTCATGCCGTAGGAGTCGTTAGCAGATTTATGCACAATCCTGGCCGATCGCATTGGAACGCAGTCAAGCATGTGTTCAGATATCTGGCTGGCACAAAAGACCATGGCATTCTTTTCGGTCCGAACCGAACCTCAGGCGTAGTCGGTTACACCGACTCGGATTTTGCCGGCTGTATAGACAGTCGGAAATCAACAACCGGATACTGCTTAAAATTCGGCAATGGAGCAATCTCGTGGAAGTCGAAACTTCAGGAGTGCACAGCGACCTCAACGACCGAAGCAGAATATGTAGCTGTGTCCGACGCAGCAAAAGAAGCCTTGTGGCTCGGTCGGCTGGCGCACACGTTTCGACAAGTCGACCATGACTCGGCTCCAGTTGTCTACAGCGACAGTCAAGGTGCTGTTGCCTTGTCGAAAAATCCGGTTCACCACAACGCCTCCAAACATATCGACGTTCGATATCACTTCGTTCGGGACTGCGTCATTTCAGGGAAAATCGGTCTAGAGAAAATATCCACAACCGACAATGTCGCAGATGGAATGACCAAGTGTCTTTCGGCAGACCGCTTTCGGACTCTTCGGCATCAGATGGGCGTAACGACAAACCAGTCCGGTTAGAGCCGGACACAGAGCAGGATGGTTCCCGACAACCGACATCAGTTCCTTAATGATCGGCTTCGACACTTCCGACCCGACCAGTTCGGTCTTCTGCCTTCGGACCCTGCCGACTCGAACAAACTGATATGTCCGAGAACCTAAGTTTATACCTGTAATCTTAGATAACCCATGTGTACGCCCATTACGGGGGAGTGTCGAATACAAGTGTATAATGGACGTATTCACACTATCCCTCTCTTTAGGCCATTTGTGTAATTAGCATAAAGGGTGGTTGCCCTAAGTCGGTCACTATATATAGTGACCTTGTAACCTTTTTGTAAGGTTGGGTGTTGTATTATTGCTTTGTGGAATAAAGAGTCTTTTGTGTGTGTGTCTCTCTCTCTCTCTGTGCAACGACCTAGAAACTGTTATACGCAGGTAAAGAACAGAATCGAATGCTGCTTGATCTTCCGCATAGACGACCTCGTCCCCAACAACCACATCCTTGAAGGAATACTTCCACATTGCTAACGGTTTGCTCTACCGTAATGGGAAGGTTTGTGTTCCAGATTTACCTGAGGTCAAAAAGAGGATTCTTTTTGAATGCCATGATGCACCCTCAGCAGGGCACCTTGGAATACATCGTACACTCGTTCTCATCTCCACTCAATTTTATTGGCCTAAGATGCGTCCTGACATACATAGCTATGTGACTAAATGTCACCAGTGTCAGGTTAACAAAGCCGAGCGACTTAAAGCCGCAGGACTTTTACATCCCTTGGACATTCCCAATAATAAGTGGGAAAGTATATCCATGGATTTTATTGTTAGCCTTCCTCTCACCCAAAAAGGTCATGATGCCATCTGGGTTGTCGTTGATCGACTAACTAAAATGGCCAGATTTATTGCTACTAAAACCACGGTAACAGCTCCTGAATTGGCTTACCAATTCGTTGACGAATTGTTTCGTTTTTATGGGTTACCGATGGATATCGTGAGTGATCGAGATCTAAAGTTTACTAGTGACTTCTGGACACAAGTCTTTAAGAAGTTAGAAACTACGTTGAGCATGAGCTCCACGGATCATCCTCAATCCGATGGACAGACAGAACGAGTAAATCAAATTATTGAGGACATGCTTCGAGCATACGTTGGTGCAAAACCAACAAAATGGGAACGTTATCTCCCAATTTTGGAGTTTGCTTATAACAGCTCCAAGCATACGTCGACGGGATATAGTCCTTTTATGTTGATGTATGGTTTTCAGCCACGAGCCCCGATTGATGTTAATATACATCATGATGAGTTGCGAAGTACGCAAAACTTTCTTCGGGATATGCAAGATATGTTGCATATTGCACGAGATAATATAAAAACAGCTCAAGATAGAGCGCGTTTTTATGCCGATCATCATAGGCAACCTCGTGTATTCAACCCTGGACAGAAGGTATTTTTACGTGTACCTCACAATTCTAAGACATTGTCTACGGGTAAGTGCGCTAAGTTAGCCCCACGGTTTTGTGGACCTTTTACAGTCCTCAAACGAATTGGGTCATCAGCCTATCGTCTCGCTCTTCCCGATGGTGTCGGAATTCATCCAGTCTTTCATGTGAGTCGTCTAAAAGAACTTCTAGGTTCTGGCGACAATACAGTTACCACTGAAACTCTGGTTACTTCTGAAGAATTATCTTCTAAACCACATGTACCAGAAAGAATTCTCGATGTTAAAACAAAAAAATTACGTACTAAAGAAATCCGAGAATTCAAAATAAAATGGATGGATAAATCAATAAAAGATGCCACATGGGAACGCGAAAATACTCTTAGAACTAACTTCCCTAACTTTCCATTGCAAGAGTGCAATGTTTTAAAGAGGGGGAGTATGTTACGGGCATGACCATATAATATCCCGTGGTAAGAATTTACCGTAGTATTCTATACACGTGGATAAGTGTGAGGGTTAAATGAGAGTGTAAAGAAGGGGAGGATTACTTTTAATCCTTGGGATTGAGACAACCCATTAGGTCAAGTGTGAACTTGCCTGGGGGCCTTGGGTTTCGCTATAAATAAGAGGCCTAGCTACCCTCATTTGATCATCTTTTGACTACATCGAGACTCTGCTCGTGTGGTGGGTCAACTCTTGTAGCGAGCGCGCCAGCACCAGGTACGACTCGACGCCACGGCGGTGGTATGGGACGCCGATCGAGGCTCGAGTCCGTCTCGATCCCTTCGCTCGGGGGTGGTCGGGTGGATCGGCACCCTTCTTTCTCTTTCTCCTTTCTATCTATCTTTTCATTATCCTTATCTTAAGCTTACGTTAGTATCTAGATCTATAATAGAGAGAGAGAGAGAGAGAGAGAGAAGTTCGTATATATGGAGAGAGTCGTATTACCTGCATATATATATGTGGGATAACTCACTGAGAATATAACTGTGAGAGAAGCGCGAAAGTGAACTTGAGAGAGTATGAGCACGCGGGAGAGAGAACGCGTGTTGCAAGGGAAAAGCAACAAAGATTGAACATAGTAGTGGCTATGTGACTGACCTAGCTCAGAAGTTGAGTGTCAGAGGAAGCAAAGAAAGAAGAGTGTAACAGAGAAGAAAGAGAAATAGAACAGAGAAGCTTTGAAAGCTTCGAAGGAGATAGATACCTACGAGTTAGGGTTTGGTGCACTCGGCTAAAACTGTGGTTTTAGATAACAACCTGATAGTACATCCATACCAAATTAGGTTTTATCATTCTATGATTGTATTCTTTCTTGTCTCATAGTGGAAATCTTTGTTCACCTTGGTTTTTCCCTGAAATCAGGGTTTTCTAAGTAAAATTGTGTGTTGCTTGTCTCGTTTATTTGTGTGTCGGTATATCTGGTGTGCTACGTTTGAGGACAAAACATATCAAACTGGTATCAGAGCATAGGTTTTAGATGGAAGGGAATGTGAGTGGCTTTCCGGGGATGATTGTCGTAAACTCACAAAACTACTCAAACTGGAAGATCTTCTTATAGTCAAAGATCTATATGAGCCTATAGAAAAGGAAGACATACCTAGAGGGGTAATAGAATTTGAGTGGAAAACTCTAAATAGAAAGGCATATGCAACCATAAGACAGTCTGTAAGCATTATCGTTCTACAACATGTAGCAAGTGATACAAATGCCTATGAGCTATGGCAAAAACCCTCAGCCCTCTACAAAAGGAAAAATGCCTTAAATAAAACATCGCTAATGAGAAAAATAGTGAGACTAAAGTACATAGATTGGGAGAGCATTGTAAAACACATCAGTACTTTCATGGGGTTGGTAAACCAATTAGCATCAACGAAGTTCCCTTTAAATGATGCTATGCAGGCCACACTACTACTATGTACTCTACTGAATAGTTGGGAAAACCTAATAGTGACACTTAGTACCTCATGTAAAGAAGAAAATATATCTTTACAAGTAGTAAAGACAAGTATTCTAAATGAAGAGACAAGAAGAAAGGATAAAAGTGCCTTGTCTCAATTGGAAGCTAATGTGACCCAAGAACTTAGTAGAGGAAGAAGCAAACACAGAAGTCCTAAAAATGGAGATAGGTTTTATGCAAGGTTGAAATCTAGAGGAAGGCCAACATGCTTCTATTGTGGGAAGCCTGGTAAGTTCCAAAAGAATTGTTGACACCTTAGGAAGGACAAAGGCAAGGTTGATGAGGTAGAACCCAATTTTTTTTTTGATGATAAAAACACCTTGGCCATTGCAACCAGTGAAGAAGGATTGTTATTTATTTGTGAACAAGCTAGTGTGAATCTTGCGAATGTTGAGTGCTCATGGGTAGTGGATTCCGGTGCATCATTCCACCTGTCTCCCAAAAGAGAATGCTTCTCATCTTACACAGTTGGTGACTATGGCTACGTAAGGATGGGAAATGATGGTGAATGCAAGATTGTGGGCATAGGAAATGTGTGTTTGCTAACATCTACTGGTTGCAGGTTAATGTTGAAGGATGTACGCCATGTTCTGAATGTCATATTGAATCTGATATCGGTTGGATGACTAGATGATGAAGGCTACAATGGTGGTTTTCGTAATGGTACATGGAAGTTCTGTAGAGGGAGCTTGATTGTGGCTCGAGCCCAAAAATAGAACACATTGTATGTAATGCATGCAAAATTGTGCCGAGACGAAGCAAATGTGGTGGGTGACTCAAATGGTGAATTGTGGCATAAAAGGCTCGGCCACATGAGCGAAAGGGAAATGCATATCCTTGCTGAAAAGGATCTCCTAACAGAAGTGAAAGGATACACCTTGAAAAGTGTGGACTATTTGGTTGGAAAGAAAACTAGAAAAACCTTTCACTCTAGGCCTCCGATGAGAAGAGAGCATGCCCTAGTACTGGTTCACATAGATTTGTGTTATGTGGATGCTCCATCACATCGTGGTGGACAATACTTCATCACATTTATTGATGACTTCAGCAGAAAGGTGTGGGCTTTTGTATTGGTGTCTAAAAATCAAGTGTTGTTGGCCTTTAAAGATTTTCATGCAAGGGCAAAAAGAGAATTTGGACAAAAGTTGAAAGCGTTCCGAATAGATAATGGTGTTGAGTATAGAGGCCAATTTGAGATGTATTGTACAACTCTAGGCATCAAACTTGAGTATACGGTGCCGAAGACACCAAAGCTAAATGGTCTAGTAGAGAGAATGAAGCAGACCATAATGGAAAGGGTAAGAAGCATGTTGTCTCATGCAAAATTGCCAAAGTCGTATTGGGTTGAGGCAATGTTGACAGTTGTCTACCTTATAAACAAGTTCCCATTAGTGCCTCTGAAGGGGGATGTCCCATAGAGGGTGTGGACAGGAAGGGGTGTGTCCTATCAGCATTTACGGGTGTTCGGATGCTTGGCTTATGTGCATGTTGCTAAAGACTAGAGGTCAAAGCTGGACAACAAGTGTTGAGCGGCAAGCTCAACCGGATCTAGATTGACTGAATAAGCCTGAGCCAGATCGTAGACGGATCGGCATCCAGACGGCATTCAGAGATTCATCAACAATCCTCAAGTTGAAGAAAAGAAAGTAGAACTAAAGAGAAAGGGGGAGATTCACGAAACAAGAGTAGAGGACTATACAATTATTAGAGGTAACCTTCATTATCTTTGAGATTTTTTGAATGGTTGAGTTGGGTCAACAAGTAGAGAAGTTGGATAAAGATAACTACCCTATAGGAAAATTTAGAATGACCAATTACCTAATGGGCAAAGGCTTGTGGGGTATGGTGAGCGAAGAGGATGCTCAACCTAAAATCGATCAAGCTACAACCACCGAAGCCCAAAGGAGACAAGGAAAAGAATGGGAGGGGAGAAATAGGAAAGTTATGTTCCTCATTTCACAAGTAATTACTAATTCCATGGTAGGGCATATTCAACATCTAAAAATTGCTAAGGATGCATGGGAAACTCTTGAAAGGATGCACTCAACAAATGCAAAAGCTAGGAAACTTCAATTAAAAAATGAGTTGAACACAATTAAGAAAAGTTCGAGTCAATCTATAGATGAATATACATTGAAGATCAAGGAGCTACAGGATGCTTTAGCTTCTATTGGTACAATAGTTGAAGATGAAGATCTTGTGTGTTGTACTCTCAAATGACAAGGATAGATCAAATGACAACACACAATGGAGAGGCCGAGGAAAATTTAGAGGAAGAGGTCGAGGTTTCTACAACTCTCACAAAGGTATAACATGTTATCATTGTGGTAAAATAGGACATTATGCTAGTGATTGTTGGCTAAAAAATGGAAGACCAAATGGAGGAAATCAAAGAACTCAACGCAATTATGCAAGTACCTCAAGCAAAGGAAGTAAGGATACATTACTTGCAATGAGTCATGAGTTTAAAAGCTCTTATGAAGATGATGGAAAATGGTATATTGATTCAGGTTGTAGTAATCATATGTCATGCCAGGGAAGTATGTTCACTAATTTGCAGATACCAAATGGGAAAGGATGTGTTGAGATAGGTGATGATACTCAACACACAATTGAACACGTTGGAGATGTAAGGCTTGGAGACACAAGTAAAGCAAAAGTAATATCAAATGTTCTTCATGTTCCTACATTTTCAAAGAACTTGATTTCAGTAGGACAAATGGTAGAGAAGGGTTATAAGGTCATATTCAATGAGAATGGGTGCTTTATAAAGAATCCTAAAGAAGGTTTCAAGGTCATTGCTCAGGGTAAACAAGAAGGAAGAATGTTCACCTTGGACATTCAAAATCCTTATGGAAAGGTCATGTATATTCAATTTGGGGACAAGAAAATCTCGGAGCTAGATTTATGGCACAAAAGGATAGGACACATTAACATTCCGAAGCTAAAGAACATGAGCAAACATGAAGTGGTAAGGGGTCTTCCAAAATTTAATTGTATTAGATTACATGAACTGTGTGAAGCTTGTCAATTAGGAAAACAAACAAGGCAACCATTCAAGAGGAGCAATTATGTGGCCCCAAATGTCTTGGATTTGATACATACAGATGTATGGGGACCTACCCGAGAGACGTCAATGGATGGTAATAGATTTTTCGTCACTTTCATTGATGATCATTCAAGAAAGGTATGGTTGTTTTGTATGAAACAAAAATTAGATGTGTTTTCTATATTCAAAAGATTCAAAAATGAAGTTGAAAAAGAAACAGGAAGGCATATCAAAATCTTAAGATCTGATGGTGGGGGGGGAGTACTCCAATGAGTTTTCAGATTTCGATATATGCCTCAACAAAACGGCGTAGTTGAGAGGAAAAATATGCAAATCGCAGAAGTCGCAAGATGCATGTTGAACAAGATGAAGGTACCATTACACTATTGGGTTGAAGCTACCACAACTGCAATTTACTTAATGAATAGATGCACAACATCAGGAATACATAACTTGACACCAAAGGAGGTATATTCCGGAAGAAAACCTTATCTTACACACCTGAAAGTTTTTGTATGTGTTTGTTTTCTTCACATTCCTGAAGAAGTAAGAACAAAGATGGAACCAAGGTCAAAAAAGTGCATTTTCATTGGCTATTCGATGGATCAAAAAGGATATAAGTGTTATAATCCTATAACAAAGGAAGTAAGGGTCTCACAAGATGTGGTCTTTGATGAACTAAGACCATGGTATGAAGATAAAGGAAAGGGAAAAGTTCTCGAAGAAGACTGTGATGATTATGTAGGAAGTAATCAAAGTGAAGTTCAACAATCAAGCACAAAAATTTCATATCTAGAGGCATCTACATCAAAAGATCGTTCATCATGGAAGGAAAGTCATGAAAGTCATCCTATAGATGACGAAACAAGTGTTGCCGGAAATAGTGAGATAGACGTGGGGATCGACCACGGTTCGGTTTAGGCTTAATCGGTTTGGCCTGGTCCAAGCCAAACCGGCTAAGCCTAAACCGTTTTGGGGATCTCAAACCTGAACTGAACCGAACCGGTTCACAAAACGGTTTAGCCTAAACCGGTTTGGTAAACGGCTTGGAAACCTCTCTCTTCTTTTCTTTTTTTTTGTAATTAGCTTACCCTAATGGTAAGTTGATAGCACTACAAGCATTGTGTTTTGGGTTTGAAACCCAATTTTCTCACCTCTCTATTATATACTTCATATATATCTCTATTTCACTAGATGCCACTGTGGAATGCAGGGCTCTCTCTCACCCCTCTGTGTAGTCTCTGTCTCTCTCTCTCCCCTCTCTGTGTAGTCTCTCTCTCTCTCACCCCTCTATGTGGTCTCTCTCTCTCACACCCCTCTTTTTAGTCTCTCTCTCTCTCTCTCTCTCTCTCCTCGTGTGTGTAGTTCTAACTTCTCCCACATTCACTCTCTCTCCCCCCCATCGTCTGTTTAGTCTCCCTCCCTCCCTCCCTCCCTCACTCACTCTCTCTCTCTCTCCCCCTCTCTCCCTCTCTCTTTCCCCTTGTATGTTGTCTCCCTCCCTCTGTCTCTCTGTCTCTCTCTCTAAAATTTCTAAACGGCTTAGCCGACTTGAGCCAGTTTGGCGAGGCTCAAGCCAAGCCGAGCCGAACTCAAACCGTTAAGGCAAGTTCAAGCCTAAACCGAGCCCAGCCCAGCCCAGCCGCTAAGCCGCTTTAAGCCGGATAAGCCAAACGGTTTAGGCTTGAGCCGAGCCGTTGCCAATCCCTAGATAGACGCAAGTGAAAATGATGAGATGACCACTTCTAAGCTAAACCTGAATAGCTTGAAGAAACAACATTCTAAAGGCAATGAAAGAAGATCATCAAGGATAGTTATCCAATTCAAAGGTTGACTTATGATAGTTTCATGGCAAAACATTTTGCATATATGATGCAGGTTGTCAAAGACAAAGAGCCTGAAACATATGAAGAAGCTTGCACACAAATGGAATGGAAGGAAGCTATGAAAGAAGAGATCAAAGCTCTCAAAGATAATCACACATGGGATCTAGTGACAAAGAAAGAAGGTATGAAAATCATTCCAAACAAATGGGTGTTCAAAGTGAAGACAAATGTTGATGGTTCATTAGCTAGATACAAAGCTAGGTTGGTTGCAAAAGGGTTTAACCAAACACAAGGCATAGATTATGATGAAAGTTTTAGCCCGGTTGCAAAGATGGGGACAATTAGAACCTTGATAGCAATCAATGCTTCAAAGAGGTGGTCATATAATATCAACTTGACATCAAGAATGCCTTTCTAAATGGAGAACTACAAGAAGAGGTATACATGAGTCAACCGGTTGGATTTGAAGACAAAAACTATCCAGATTTTGTTTGCAGAATGAAAAAGGCACTTTATGGCTTGAAACAAGCACCACGAGCGTGGAACCAAAGATTGGTCAAGTATCTAACTAAATGTGGATACAACCCAAGCATTGTTGATCCCTTATTGTATATGAAGAAAAAAGGAAAAAAGGAGGTATATATCTGTATATATGTTGATGATTTCATCATAACAAGGAATGTTGATACATGGATTAAAGATATAAACGGAAAGCTTGGGAAATAATTTAAAATTTCATATCTAGGAGAGCTGAAATATTTTTTAGGAATCGAAGTTGTATAGAGGAACACATAGAGTGTTGATATTTTTTGAATCTATCTTTTATGTTCTGCTCTCTCTCTCTCTCTCTCTCTCTCTCTCTCTCTCTCTCTCTCCCTTACTTATGTACTCTGTGTGTGTTGAGTTTCCATTAAACTCATTTTCTCATCTTTTGTTGCTACCCGACTAAGTTGGTTTGTGAAACGCTTCTGCACAATAACATTCACATGGTATCAGAGTGCGAGGGTTGAGAACCTCTGTAGCCGACATTTGCTTTCGAAGACAAACCCTAACACCCGGTAACAGCAGACAGAGAAAAGGATGGATAGGAGTATGGCGAGTTCATTTTCGACAGAAAAGCTCGACCAGAGCAACTATGCATTCTTGTCATATAAGATGCACCAATACCTACTGGGGCACGGATATTGGACCTATGTCGAAGGAGTTAACGAGGTAGTGCCGAAGCCAGCACACAAGGACTTCCTGGCATGGGAGCAAGGAACGAGCTGAGTATTGTACTGCCTCACATACTGTATGCATGACCAGATGCTCGGCTACATCAAAGATGCAAAAACAGTGAAGGAAGCCTGGGAAAATCTACAGAGGATTTTTGCCGCGAGTACCATAGCCCGCAAGTTGCAGCTCCTACAAGAGCTGAACAACATCTGGCAGAGAAACATGTTGGTTACGGATTACACCACCAAGATAAAGGAGATTTGCGACTCTCTGAGGTCCATCAATGTGACAGTGGACGAAGATGAGATGGTACAAATCTGCATGGGTGGTCTAGCGCAAAGGTACGGGCCAATCCGGACAACGATCTGCACCCGGGAGAAACCACCATCCTTCGACTTGCAATCAATGCTTATGGTCGAAGAAAACCACTCGAGTGGGTCAAGGACCACTCAATTGGACAACCAGATTATTATAGATCATAGTACTAATGTAAGCTTAAGATAAGGATAATGAAAAGATAGATAGAAAGGAGAAAGAGAAAGAAGGGTGCCGATCCACCCGACCACCCCCGAGCGAAGGGATCGAGACGGACTCGAGCCTCGATCGGCGTCCCATACCACCGCCGTGGCGTCGAGTCGTACCTGGTGCTGGCGCGCTCGCTACAAGAGTTGACCCACCACACGAGCAGAGTCTCGATGTAGTCAAAAAGATCCTCAAATGAGGGTAGCTAGGCCTCTTATTTATAGCGAAACCCAAGGCCCCCAGGCAAGTTCACACTTGACCTAATGGGTTGTCTCAATCCCGAGGATTAAAAGTAATCCTCCCCTTCTTTACACTCTCATTTAACCCTCACACTTATCCACGTGTATAGAATACTACGGTAAATTCTTACCACGGGATATTATATGGTCATGCCCGTAACATACTCCCCCTCTTTAAAACATTGCACTCTTGCAATGGAAAGTTAGGGAAGTTTAGTTCTAAGAGTATTTTCGCGTTCCCATGTGGCATCTTTTATTGATTTATCCATCCATTTTATTTTGAATTCTCGGATTTCTTTAGTACGTAATTTTTTTGTTTTAACATCGAGAATTCTTTCTGGTACATGTGGTTTAGAAGATAATTCTTCAGAAGTAACCAGAGTTTCAGTCGTAACTGTATTGTCGCCAGAACCTAGAAGTTCTTTTAGACGACTCACATGAAAGACTGGATGAATTCCGACACCATCGGGAAGAGCGAGACGATAGGCTGATGACCCAATGCGTTTGAGGACTGTAAAAGGTCCACAAAACCGTGGGGCTAACTTAGCGCACTTACCCGTAGACAATGTCTTAGAATTGTGAGGTACACGTAAAAATACCTTCTGTCCAGGGTTGAATACACGAGGTTGCCTATGATGATCGGCATAAAAACGCGCTCTATCTTGAGCTGTTTTTATATTATCTCGTGCAATATGCAACATATCTTGCATATCCCGAAGAAAGTTTTGCGTACTTCGCAACTCATCATGATGTATAGTAACATCAATCGGGGCTCGTGGCTGAAAACCATACATCAACATAAAAGGACTATATCCCGTCGACGTATGCTTGGAGCTGTTATAAGCAAACTCCAAAATTGGGAGATAACGTTCCCATTTTGTTGGTTTTGCACCAACGTATGCTCGAAGCATGTCCTCAATAATTTGATTTACTCGTTCTGTCTGTCCATCGGATTGAGGATGATCCGTGGAGCTCATGCTCAACGTAGTTTCTAACTTCTTAAAGACTTGTGTCCAGAAGTCACTAGTAAACTTTGGATCTCCATCACTCACGATATCCATCGGTAACCCATAAAAACGAAACAATTCGTCAACGAATTGGTAAGCCAATTCAGGAGCTGTTACCGTGGTTTTAGTAGCAATAAATCTGGCCATTTTAGTTAGTCGATCAACGACAACCCAGATGGCATCATGACCTTTTTGGGTGCGAGGAAGGCTAACAATAAAATCCATGGATATACTTTCCCACTTATTATTGGGAATGTCCAAGGGATGTAAAAGTCCTGCGGCTTTAAGTCGCTCGGCTTTGTTAACCTGACACTGGTGACATTTAGTCACATAGCTATGTATGTCAGGACGCATCTTAGGCCAATAAAATTGAGTGGAGATGAGAACGAGTGTACGATGTATTCCAGGGTGCCCTGCTGAGGGTGCATCATGGCATTCAAAAAGAATCCTCTTTTTGACCTCGGGTAAATCTGGAACACAAACCTTCCCATTACGGTAGAGCAAACCGTTAGCAATGTGGAAGTATTCCTTCGAGGATGTGGTGGTGTCTGTTCCAGACTCAACTCTTGCCCAGTATTTTGCGAAATAACTGTCATCAGGATACTTTCCTCGAAGGTGATCATAAAGATCTGATGATATTTCAGTGAAGCTAAGCGTGTTAACTTCACGGATGCGACTTAGTGCATCAGCGACAGTGTTCATGGAACCTTTACGATATCGTATGGAAAAATCAAAGTCCTGGATGAGATCAGCCCATCGTGCCTTACGACCTTTCAGGTCTTGTTGGTCACAAAAATATTTCAAGGACTCGTGGTCCGTAGTTACCACAAAGTGATTTCCATAAAGATAATGGCGCCATGTTTTGAGCGCATGTATAACTGCAAATAATTCCTTTTCTTGAACGGTATACCGACATTGAGCAGAATCAAGTTTCTTACTCTCGAATGCTATTGGTTTACCATCTTGATACAAGACAGCACCTATAGCATAATCGCTGGCATCGGTTTCAACCTCAAAAGGTTTTGAAGGATCGGGTAAAAGAAGTGAAGGAGCCTTGCAAACCAAGTCCTTGAGTTCCTTAAAGGCAAGGTCTAGTGTAGCATTCCACACAATAGGTTTTGTAGACTTACGCGTTTGACCTTTTAAAAGATCAGTAAACGGCGTCGTCAATTGGGAGTAATTACGAAGAGACTTTCGCAAAAACCCCACAAAACCAAGGAATGATCGAACTTCTCGAATATTCCGAAGAGTGGGCCAAAGCTTGATTTTCTCAATGCGAGAAGGATCAATTTCAACTCCTCGTTCGGTTATGAGATGTCCTAGATAAGTAATTGATTTCTTGAAGAACTCACATTTTGAGATCTTCGCATAAAACTGTTTGTCACGCAATGTTTGTAAAACAAAGCGGACATGTCTAGCATGTTCTTGTAATGTACGGCTATAAACTAAAATATCATCCAAGAAAATAACGACAAATTTTCCAAGTTGTTCTCGGAAAATGTCATTCATTTCTTGTTGGAAAGTAGCCGGAGCATTGGTCAAACCAAAAGGCATAACCAAAAACTCGTAATGGCCATAGCGCGTACGAAATGCCGTTTTAGGAACATCGTCCTCACTTATTCGTATTTGATGGTAGCCAGTACGGAGATCAAGTTTCGTAAAATACCGAGCTCCCTGGAGACGGTCAATTAGATCGTCAGCCCGGGGCAATGGATACGAATTCTTGATCGTCACTTTATTCAAGCGTCGGTAATTAATACACATACGCCATGTGCCCTCTTTCTTTTTAACCAAGAGAACTGGTGCACCCCATGGAGATTTACTATAACGTATATAACCCATTCGTAAATAGTCCTTGAGTTGCTTAGATACCTCATCTTCTTCGGATCGACTTAAGCGATACGGAGGTATACTTATTGGTGCAACACCAGGTACAATATCTATACGATGGTCTATATTACGTTTAGGAGGTAACCCATCAGGTAGTTCACTTGGAAAAACATCATGAAAATCATTTAAGATTTCATCAAGTTGTTGTTGTTCAAAATATGTTAACTGAATCGGGACATTATCGATATTGTAAACGTGAATGTCCGGATCAAGTACACAATAAAATAACGTAGAACAAGACAACTCGGATATTGATGGACACGAGGAAACAATCGAGAGGGATTGTTTTTTTACACATTGAATAAAATGCGTACAATCGTTCAGTACAAAAGAAATGGAATGTCGAACCCAATCAATAAATAAAGAAGAGTTTTTATTATAAAACCAGGGATAACCCAGTATTACATCGGTGGTACAAAGATTCATTACATGGAAGTCTACTTCCTCTATATAAGTATCAATAGAAATTCCTAATGAATGAATCGCCCCGTTGATGTATTGTACTCTTCCATCAGCCAAGTGCACCGTGTAGGTGTGATCACTTACGGTGGGTTGGATTCCCCATATCTGAACCAAACGATCATTCACAAAATTGTGTGAGCTTCCCGAATCAAATAAAAATTGTACGGGAGATCCATTGATATACCCGTTTGCACGTAGTAAATCATTGGGACCCAATACATAGTGAGGAAAAGAACATTGACAATTACTTAAATGGTGTGTATAGACCTGAAGGACATTAGGAATCTGACCTTTATGGTCTACAGCTTTAGCTTTGTTGTCGTGCTCTTTCCGTTGGAGCTTTCGACATTGATCTTTTGTATGACCCTTCTTTTTGCAGAATACACAAAAAGGATGTTGTCGCTTACAATCGCGATCCAGGAATTCGTTGGGTGTCTTGCGTTTCCCAACAAATTGCGACTGCTTAGTCCCGGGCACTTCGTTGGGTTTGTTATGGTCCTTCTTCGAAGTGCGTTGATAGCGAAGAACTATTTCAACGGCCTCTTCGAAGGATTTTGGATCCTTATCGTGCACTATCCAGTGATAGTCCGAATTGGGGATGCCATTGACAAAACAAGCTATCAACCAATTGTCCCCTTCTAGACCCGATTTTTGGATTTGGGTTCTAGCATGGTGAACATAGTCTTCTAGCGAGGAAAATTTCCTGCTAGAGAGGTTCATTAAAGCTTGTGCTGCCTCGGTTCGAGAGGGAGGTTGCAGAAATTGGCCCTTAAAAACCGTGACAAAATCTGTCCAGGTATCGGGCAATTTCCCCATAGTACGGAGGCCACGCCACCAAGCGGCGGCCTTACCCCCGAGTTCTCGGCCGACATATGCAATCTTCGTACTATCTGGCGTGGGATAGAGCTCAAAATGAGACTCCCATCGTCCAAGCCATGTGCAGATTGCTTCTTCGGTTCTTTCCTTTTTGTCTCCCGTAAATGGCTTAACGACAAATGATGGTTCACCTTGTCGCTCATCAGGTCTATTAGTCTCACGTTGTAGACTAATGACACGTGCCTCAAGAGCACTCTGAGATTGCCGAAGTTCGGTCATCTGTTGAGCGGTGAAACTAAGGTATTGGGTTATTTGTGCCAAATACATCTCAGTGGACATTTGTCCAGGAGGATTCCCTTGAGTTCCTTCCGCTTGAGCGGATGACATCGGGTCGTTAATTTGAGCCATTAAAGATTATTTCTGGAAAAGAAATAGGATAAGGTCAGAGATATAGTCATAACATGTTGTCGTGATGTAAACATATCATGGGCGAGCATTAATCGATATCATTATCTCACGTCAATACCCCTCTAGACGTATGAGATGAGGTTCAAGATCAGGTTACTATGGTAACACAAAGGTGTTTTAAAAACCATGGGGGTGACAAATAAATGTCTTTCCCTGATCTCTATATCGATTTTTTCATGGTGGCTCCCCGAGGCTCAACCATGTATGTTCGCGTCATGAATAGTTTATACACGAAAAAAAATGTTAACAATAAACTATGTTTCGGTGCCCACATAAGTGGTTTCGGCTCTTTAAGTCCTATTACGAGGACCCCGAGGTGCACTTAGACCTTAAGTCTAAACATGTGTTATAGTCATATGTATCAAGGATGTTGTATGGTCTTGGTCATATTTGAACTCGAGACCTCGAGAACAAATACATTAAACACTTGAGCCAACCAAGTAAGTTGCTCTTCTCGAATGCTTAATGTTTGATGCGTATAAGAGATATGCGAGGCAATTGATCATATACGTTTTTTTAAAAGAACATATATGTCAAGGGTCCTTATTTCGCCCTCATTTACCAACACTATGTTGGTACGTTACCTAACCTCAAGTCTCGTAATTACGATGGCATACGCCAAAGTGCAACCTAATGGTGAAGCCAAATGAGCCCTCGTTTCGTAGTAGGCTCACGTGGGCCATCACATGGTCACGTCATTACGAATGCCTCTCGTAAGAACGAGCTCATGGTGGCATCGTATCCATGTGACGAGGGAAGGATGTTGGATACGTGCGTCATTGGAGCGACCTCACTTGAAGTGGGTCAAGCCCTACGTACTCAACATCATTATGGCTATTGCGTTTCTTTACGTAACGAAATCGAGGTCATCAACGGGGTTATCAACAATAAAAAATTGTTGAAAAAGGAATGGTGACAACGCCATTCTCACAAAAATGTGAGGACGGCCACCAACATCCTTTTCCCGACCATGACAACTTTCGACATAATCACGTAATAACGAATATACACATATGTTTACTTTTCACATATATACGATCAAATACGTATATATGTGACCACATATGCCTATATTAAACATATCGTTATATTAAATAGCCACAAATGATGTGATCGAGATACGTAATCGAGGTATATACCTCCACGCACACGAAACATCCACAAATAAGAGATCATCGTAATACGCAATGGAGGTATTGACCTCTTACGCATACGAGACCAAACGCATATCGTTTACAACAAATTAAGGTATTAAACTCATACGCAAACGTAACATATGTTCGTGAACGTAATACGTAATTGAGGTATTAACCTCGTACGCATACGACACTCATCACATATTATTAATATGTCAAACGAGGTATTGACCTCGTGCACATATGTAAACGTTTTAGATAATCAATTAAAGACCACTACAACATCATTGATTTAATGAAAAAAATTACATATAAACTAAACACATGATTAGATGGGAGAAGAGAGAATAGAAAAAAAAAATATGGAAAGAGTTACCGAAGTTCTTTGTTGATCGTTGTCTGGATCAAGGCCAACCGCACAATGATCGATCAGCATCAATCAAAAGACAAATGAAAAACAAAGAAACATTAGTAAAAAAATCTGATACCAAATATTATAGATCATAGTACTAATGTAAGCTTAAGATAAGGATAATGAAAAGATAGATAGAAAGGAGAAAGAGAAAGAAGGGTGCCGATCCACCCGACCACCCCCGAGCGAAGGGATCGAGACGGACTCGAGCCTCGATCGGCGTCCCATACCACCGCCGTGGCGTCGAGTCGTACCTGGTGCTGGCGCGCTCGCTACAAGAGTTGACCCACCACACGAGCAGAGTCTCGATGTAGTCAAAAAGATCCTCAAATGAGGGTAGCTAGGCCTCTTATTTATAGCGAAACCCAAGGCCCCCAGGCAAGTTCACACTTGACCTAATGGGTTGTCTCAATCCCGAGGATTAAAAGTAATCCTCCCCTTCTTTACACTCTCATTTAACCCTCACACTTATCCACGTGTATAGAATACTACGGTAAATTCTTACCACGGGATATTATATGGTCATGCCCGTAACACAGATGTTGTACACGAAGGCGGATCAGCCCCATAGGCGTGGTGGACGAGGCGGGTCAGCACGCAATGGAGGCGGCCAACAAGAGCAGGACCAAAGGCATAGAGAACGTGCTGACAACAGTTCTATACCCTCCACAAGCAGGGGGAGTGAAGGCGGCGCCGGAAACCGGCAAGGAAAGGCCGACACAGAATGCTGGTATTGTGGCAAAAAAGGCCATAGGGAAAGCGAGTGTTGGAAGAAGCACGCGATTCGGACAAATCTAGATCCGACAACACTGGTCGGGAGAACCGATAGAGCTCGCACTACGCAGAAGGATTGGAAGGATCCGGAACCAGGAAAACCGGAAAGGGGCCAGCCTTCGTGATGAAGCACAAGGCTAATTCGATGAAGAAGACTACTTCCAAATTGGAGGAAGTATGGTACGTTGATTCCGGAGCTTCGAACTACATGACAAGCCACGAATAGTGGTTCTCCTTTTTGGAGAAACCGGAGAGGACACTCCTCACCCGATTATGCATGTTAGGGAGGTCCCTTTGAGCCATGTCGGATAAAGGGGGAAGTTGATGAACATATTACACGTTTTGACAATCACAAAGAACCTGGTGTCGGTAGGACAAATCGTCGACTAGGGGATGCATGTGCGGTTTACGCACCTCAGGTGCTTCATCGAGGAAGAAGGCCAAATAATTGCGCAAGGGCACAGAGATGGGATGATGTTCATCCTTGACACAAACGACGTCGGCACCACCTTGTTTTTCAAAGGACAGAAGATTGAATCGGATATCGATCTTTGGCACAAGCGGATCGGCCACGTCAATTACTGGAGGCTTCAAGACCTACAATCGAAACAAGTAGTCTTCGGATTGCCGAAATTCAGTGACCGGAAGGCCCAAATTTGTGAAACCTGCCAACTCGGAAAGCAACACCGGCTTCCGTTCCCCACCGAACGAAATCGGAGCCGTAACAAGCTTGACTTAATCCATTCGGATGTATGGGGACCGACACAGAACGTTAGTCTTGGAGGGAGTCAATACTTCATCTCCTTCATCCATGACTACAATCGGCACACGTGGATCTACCTCATCCAGAGGAAGAGCGAAGTCATCGAGTGTTTTCAGAACCTACAAAGCTTAGTTGATTGGGAAACGGAAAGGAAGATCAAGTGCCTGCGATCGGATGGCGTAAAAGAATACTTTTCTGGCCAATTCAACAGTTATTTGTAGAAAAAGGGAATTCTGAGAGAATTCAGTTGTAGATACACACGGGAACAAAATGGTGTGGCCGAGAGGAAGAACCGGTGAATTGTCGACGTGGCAAGGGCAATGCTGGAGGAGGAGAGCATGCCCAAATTCTACTGGGCTGAGGCGGTTCAGATGGTTGTCTACATCCAAAACCAGATCGAAGATAGATGATGAAGCGCTTGAGACTGTAGATGAGAGTCCGGAATCATTTCGGTTGAGCGATCCGAACGAGCGACTGGTTCAAACCAACCAGTCAGATGAGGAACCAATGAGTAGTGGAGACTCTACCGTACTCTCCTTGTGCAAGGAATCGAGAAGACGGTTCACACGCAAAGAGAAGGGGAAGAAGAAGATTTCGGAATACGAAACCGACAAAGGTGAGTCGGATCGGAGCGAATCCGACTTCGGAAAGGAGGAAGGTGGATCTTCGGGAACGAAGTCCGAACCGGCCAAGAAGGGCCCTAAACTGAGTAATGACAGGTTACGCAGGTCTACCTGCCAGAAGAACCCTATAAAGCGGTACAGGTACAATGAGTACATGGCGCATCACTATGCGTACATGACCAAGGTGGCGGAAGTGCGTTAGCCGAAAAGCTACGTAGAAGCGGCAAAGGATGCGAATTGGCATGCCGCAATGGAGGAAGAAATGCGGGCACTCGATGCCAACAACACATGGGACCTCATTTGTAAGAGACATAGACTAATGTAAGCATGAGATAATGATAGAAAATAGATAAATAGATAGAAAGGAGAGAGAGAAAGAAGGGTGCCAATCCACCCAACCACCCCTAAGCGAAGGGATCGAGACGGACTTGAGCCTCGATTGGCATCCCATACCACCGCTGTGGCGTCGAGTCGTACCTGGTCTGACAAGGTCCAGATGGTCCGGTTTGCATCCTACTTTATGTAGATGATCTAGTCATCATCGGACTAGTACTTGATGAAATCGGCTGCGTGAAGTCCTAGTTGTCGGACGCATTTGAAATGAAGGACCTGAGGGACCTTCATTATTTCCTTAGGGTCGAGGTGATCCGGACCCCCGATGGCATATTGCTCTCACAACGACACTATGTGTTGAATATGATGTACAAGTTCGACATGACAGAATGTCGACTTGTCTCCATACCCTTGGACCGGAATCAGAAGCTCCATCCCGACTACAGACCAGCCTGCAATGAGAAACGGTTCCGACAAATTGTCAGAAGCCTTATATATTTGACAATCACCTGACCCGACATTAGTTATCCGGTTGGCGTGATCAGCCAATTCATGTAGAAGCCGACCGTAGAGCAGCTTCAATGCGCACATCGAATATTGTGGTATGTGAGCGGCACGAAGGACCGGGAACTGTTATACCAATTCGGTATAATTGAAGAGCTAGTCGAATACACAAATGCCGGTTGGGTTGGTGATGCATCGGATCACCGATCCACCTCCGGTTACATGTTTTCCCTTGGTAACGCGGTTGTTGTGTGGAGCAGCAAAAAGCAGCCAACAATGGCTCTATCGAGCACTGAGGCTGAATACCAGGGCACTGCCGTTGCCACTTGTGAAGCCATTTGGTTTCGGAAACTGTTGCAAGACTTGCAGATTGAGGTACTGACCTCGATCCTAATCTATTGCGATAACATGAGCAACATTCAGCTCGCCAAGAACTGCATATTCCATGCTCGGACGAAGCACATAAAAGTGCACTATCACTTCGTGCGTGAGCGGGTCTTGAGCGGTGAAGTGGAACTTCGGTGTGTTCAGACGGATTGGCAGGTTGCCGATATCTTCACCAAACCGCTCGGATCAGATAAGTTGCAGGACTTCACCGAAATGCTTGGCATTCAGCATCTTGATGTGCCGCACTTGAGGGGGAGAACGGGCAAAGGCAAAGAAATTGTTGACGGCACCAGACAAGGAACCAGAAAGGGAAGCACCAACACAAGGGGAGACTAGAGGAAAAAGGAAGTTGAGTTGACAAAGGAAGTCGACACATCCGAACAAATCAGAGCAAGCGGTAGCGGCGGCAGAGTCAAGAAGGATAGAGTCGACCGAAAGAAGAAGGCCAAGACCCGGACATGGTCCGATGTGGTGAAGGGCTTGAGACCGGAAGATGAGTTGGAGAACACCGACTCGGACAAGAGCTGGAACGAATCGGAGACAACTGATTCATTTCATTAGTTGGAATTGGAGGAGTCGGATCAATTCAAGGCCAAGTGGACGAGAAGGCAGCGGAAGTCGATGCCAATACGAAGGAACTAACTGTTGGGAGACAGGTCCCTCCGGATGGGAAGGGAGAAGAACAATGCTGATGAACAAACTCGGCCTCGGCCGAAACCGTATGAGGAGTACCCGGCTACGAAGAACCGGATGAGGAGTACCCGGCTACGGAGAGCCGGATGGTGCAGACCCGGTGAGGAGTGCTCACCGGATGAAGAGACATATTAGTAAATATGTTTATGAGAGTCCATCATGGCTATATTTGTAAATAGCCGAAAAGTCATATTAGTATAAATATGACTTAGGGCAAACTTTTAGTTAGTTGTTGTTATTGTTGTTGGTGAAAGGAGAGAGAGAGCACGGAACTGTGTACAGAGAGAGAGAGAGAGAAAGAGGTCGTTGCCTGTGTTGTAACCGCCGCCTGTGGCGAGGATCGTGAGCACGAGGTCGTGGCCTCCGTGAACTCACTGTTGTACATTCTAGCATAGTGATAGTTTGCAGCCTGTGGGCTGCCGTGGTTTTTCCCTTAGTTTGGGTTTTCCACGTAAACATCCTACGTACTCATCTCTTCTCTTGTGTCGTGCATTCATTCCCGTTTTCTATGTATGATTTAAAGCTCGGTTGTGGCCGAGCATTGCGCATAAGGAGCGTTGAGTTCCCGTCACTAATGGGTTGAAGAAGTGCCAAAGTCGCAGTAGCGAGGGAGCTGAAATGGGCCTGCTGAGTAGACAAGCCGACCGAGGAGGTCGAGGGGCGCAAAACCAGAAGGGTCGCGGCAAACAGGACCGGACCGGACGAGGAGCGTGACCAAGGCGGAATGACACCAGAAGGAGCCAGGTGGAAGGACCGGCTACCACGGACATTGGCACCACGATCCGACCTCAAGTTGAGCTTGAGGGGGAGTGTTGAGCGGCAAGCTCAACCAGATCCGGATCAGCTGAATAAGCCTGAGCCAGATCGGCATCCAGACGGTATCCGGAAACAAGAGTCGAATTGGTATACGGATACAACCGGCCGGATCGGCGAGCTGGATTTGAGCGGGAACCAAAAGCCTAATAGTATCCTAGACTACTAGGTAATCATTGTCTCGTAGTCAGAGTCAGTCGCTCGTGTGAGCATTGAAGTACATGGTACTTCTGTCAATCCTTCTAGGACTTGTATAAATAGTGTTGTTGAGCACATTGTATGTACAGAGGAACACACAAAGTGTTGATATTTTTTGAATCAAACTTTTATGTTCTTCTCTCTCTCTGTCTCTCCCTTACTTACGTACTCTTTGTGTGTGTTAAGTTTCCATTAAACTCATTTTCTCATCTTCTATTGCTACCCGGTTGAGTTGGTTTGTGAAATACTTCCGCACAATAAAATTCACAACAAGTCCAAGCCTTGCATATTCTTGGAGTACTCAGAGGATGAGTTCGGGTACATGATGTGGGATCTCCTTGATAAGAAAGAGATAAGAAGTCATGATGTTATATTCATGGAAGACAAGAAAATTCAAGACTGGAGACAACAAAGACCAGAGTCGTCTTCCTAACCAACTACTATTATGGAGTCGGCACTAGTCGATCCCACTTCCACACAACCAGTCGGCAGACAACAGCCAGTTGATGAAGCCAAATCTGAGTCAGTTGACATACAACAACAAGTTGATGCACTTGAATCTGAATCGGAAGATGAGCTGGCAAAAGGAACTGAATCCGAGCCGGTTGCCGAAGGAAGAAGATATCCTCTAAGACAAAGGAAGACCTCTCAGTATCCAACTAGTCAATATATTCTCTTGATTGATGAAGGGGAACCAGAATGCTATGAAGAGGCCATGACTGATGTACATAAGGAGAAGTGGTATAATGCCATGCCAGAGGAAATGGATTCCCTGCATGAGAACCACACCTATGAGTTGATGGAGTTGCTTGATGGAAAGAAGGCACTTCGAAACAAATGGGTCTACAAACTAAAGACTAGAGAAGACGGAAATACACCTAGGTATAAGGCCCATATTATAGTGAAAGGTTTCCAACAGAGAAATTGGTGTTGATTTTGATGAGATTTTTGCTCCAGTAGTGAAGATGGCCTCCATCCGGACTGTTTTGAGTATGGCTGGCAGTATGAATATGGAAATTGAATAGTTGGATTTTAAAACAACATTCTTGCATGGTGAGTTGGAAGAGGAAATCTATATGCAACAGTCAGAGGGCTTTGAGATGAAAGGAAAAGGAAAACTTGTATGTAGGTTGAGGAAGCACTTGTATGGATTAAAACAAGCTCCTAGACAATGGTATAAGAAGTTTGAGTCCTTCATGTTGGAACACGGATTCCACAAAACACAAGCCGATCATTGTGTATTTGTGAAAATGTATGACAAAGGTGATTTCCTGATTCTTTTGTTGTATGTGGATGATATGTTAGTTGTTGGATAAACTGTTAGGAAGATTGCAAGCTTGAAGAAAGCTTTGAGAAAATCTTTTGCCATGAAAGACTTAGGACCGGCAAAACAGATTTTGGGAATGCATATAGTCCGGGACAAGAGTAAAAACATGTTATGGCTGTCACAAGAGAAATATGTGACGAAAGTTTTGCCAAGGTTTAACATGTTTAATGCAAAATCCGTTTGATCTCCATTGTTGATGAATTGTAAGCTAAATTCAAGACAATGTCTAAAAACTGAGAAAGATAAGGCAGAGATGAGGAGGGTGTCGTATGCCTTGGTTGTTTGGGAGCCTAATGTATGCTATGGTCTGCACAAGGCCATGCATTGCATTTGCTGTTGGGACAGCTAGTCGCTACATGAGTAATCCTGGAAAGGAGCATTGGGCTACCATAAAATGGATACTCAGATACCTCAAAGGTACTTCAAGTGTATGCCTTAGATATGGCTCTGGGAAACCTATGCTCGAAGGTTTCACAAATTCTAATATGTCGGGTGATGTAGATTCCAACCGATCCACATCAAGGTATGTGATGACTTATTCAGGGGGAGTTGTGTCATGGCAATCAAGATTGCAAAAGGCTACGGCTTTGTCAAACACGGAGGGTGAGAATATGGCTACAATGGAAGCCGAAAAAGAACTTATTTGGATGAGAGATTTTCTAAGTGAACTGGGAATTAAACAAGAAAAGTTCCTACTTAATTGTGATAATCAGAGTGTTATCCATCTTGCTAAGAATGTTGCCTATCACTCTCATACAAAGCTGCCTATCCATCTTGCTAAGAAGGTATCATTGGTTGCGAGAGAGAGTGGAAGAAAATGAGTTTGTTTTAATGAATATCCATACTGACGAAAATGGATCAGAAATGAAAATCTTGTCTATGGAAAAATTTGTTGCGTGATGACGATGGACTGGTCTGGTTGACTCTCCCCCTACACGACTTAAAGGGGAGTTTGTTATGTAAGATTGTCCCTCCTTCTGGGGGAGTTGGCCGAAAAGCCAAAATGAGAGTCAACTGGCCAAAATCGGTCTAAATGAGAGTTGGATAGCCGAAATCGGTCAGAAAGCCGAAACAAGAGTCGGTTGGCTGAAATGGGATTCGTGTGTGTGAGATAAGTTAGTATATATAGAGAGAATCATATTAGCTGCATATATATGTTGGATAACTCACTGAGAGTATAACTATGTTTGTGTGTGTGTGTGTGTGTGTGTGATAAGTTAGTATATATAGAGAGAATCATATTAGCTGCATATATATGTTGGATAACTCACTAAGAGTATAACTATGTTTGTGTGTATGTGTGATAAGTTAGTATATATAGAGAGAATCATATTAGCTGCATATATATGTTGGATAACTCACTAAGAGTATAACTGTGAGAGAAGCATGAAATTGAACTTGAGAGAGTGTGAGCACCCGAGAGAGAACGCGCGTTGCAAGGGAAAAGCAACAAAGAGCGAACACAATAGTGGTTGTGTGAGTGACATAGCTCAGAAGCTAAGTGTCGGAGGAAGCAAAGAAAGAAGAGTGTAACAGAGAAGAAAGAGAAATAGAATAGAGAAGCTTTGAAAGCTTCGAAGGAGATAGATACCTACGAGTTAGGGTTTGGTGCACTCGACTGAAATTGTGGTTTCAAATAACAACCTGAGAGTACATCCATACCAAATCAGGTTCTATCATTCTATGATTGTATTCTTTCTTGTCTCATCGTGGAAATCTTTGTTCACCATGGTTTTTCCCCGAAATCAGGGTTTTCGACGTAAAATTGTGTGTTTCTTGTCTCGTTTATTTGTGTATCTGTATATCTGTTGTGCTACATCTAAGTACAAAACATGTCATGATCAACTAGTTCCATCACCTATGGACCAACATCCCATCTCATATTGAAGCAAGTGCAAACTAAATCATATGGAAGCAATGGTCCGGATCACAAACAATGGGATGGGGGGGGTCTAACATGTATCGATATATGTGGCTTCTTTGTTTAGCAACGAATATGATTTTGTGATTATGTACAACATACTTGTACATACATACAGAAAAGGTAAACTTGTTTGTAGTTCAAGATCTTAAGACATAATAATCCGTTTCTTAAATGCGCGAAAGCTCTCGGATGGGCCTTGATGTAATTTTTTGCTTTTTCTGCACAATCAAATAATTCTGAGCGAAATTATGACCAACATATCTAAAAGCCTCTGTTTTAAATGGAGTAAGGGGAAAAAAATGCTTCACACAGAATTTAGAGTTATATAATTCACTTTCAATATACAATAAGTGTGGAATCTAACAGCAAGCAGATAACAGAATAGGTAAAGGACTTATTGTTGTGTTGTATGATCTCAGAAAGCTGAAGAAAAACTTAGATTCCACTAACATGGGAGCCTTTTCACCCATTGCTCCCTGGTATCCACTTAACATTCCTGGCTTTAGCAGTAACTGAAATTCCATAGTTTTGCATCCAAGACAAATGTAGTCATTCCTGCATCACATGGACTGCACTAGACCCATCTTTCCTAGAGTTTTGCATGATCGATTCCCCCTTCATCATCAGTGCCGATTTTTTTAGCAGTGGGGTTTACCTTTTCTGAGAGATTCGTGACTGTTTATACTCGCAAATTCACTTTATTCACATTGGAGAGTGCTGGTTCACATACAGCTTCTGAATTGTAACAAATTTTGGGTCGGAGATTACTGGGAATTTTTCCTGCACCAGACACAAACAATGAAGACCATCTTTTCTTGAGTGTTTTGAACATTTTGTTTTCCCCTCGGACATCATCGGTAGTTAAAGTAGTAGTAGGGTTATCTTTTCTGAGAGGTCCATGATCATATTGCAGTTTCTTTGCATTGGGACTGTATCAGTTCACAATCTGGCTTTTGAATTAGAACAGTTTTGGGGTGAGGATAGTTGTAGACTTTCCTGAATCACATGGATTATGAAGACAATCCTTCATAATAGTCCTGTAAAATCATTTTGTCCTAACCATCAGCAGAGTATTTAAATTCAGCTTGTGGATTATAAGAGTTTTTGGGCTGATGAAAATGCAGTCTTTCCAGAGAATTTTGTAAAGCCAGTTTCTCCTCACCATAACTAAGTCCATTTCTCTTTAGTGAGAGGTTCATAAATCACATTCCTCTTCCTCTTGCTTTGCATTTTTCAGTTCACATTCTACTTCTAAATCGCAATATTTTTTGGGTTGAAGCCTAGTAGTACAACCGTTCCTCCTCCATCATTCAAACAATTAATACCATCTTTCTTGGCAAGAAATTTTTTATTTTCTTTTACCATAAAACATATGCTCCATTGGTATTAATAAAAGGCCCGGAGGCAGTATACAAATAGTACATAATATTGTTTCATCTCCACGAATATATATTATCAAAAACAAGACCAAATATAAGCTTTGGCATTTATCAATTCCTCCAACAGCCAAGAACAGTTTCTACTGGAAGCCCAATTACCAAGGCACAAAGTATTCCAATGCATGTAGCAAGCTTTGCTAGGTAGAAGACCACATCTAAAAACTAAAAACGAAAACAATCTCCAACCTAGTTGTCCACCCTGGCTGGTAGTTTGAAAACTTCATGTTCGCCTTTTGTTTCACATGTACTGAAGACCATACCCCACATATAAACAACATCTACGAATATCCAGCTTTTTCGATGGTTCAATCACACAAAGACCAGCATCTTTGAAGGAGAGGAGGCGACAATGTCACCAAATGAGCCACATAATAACACCTCCTCAGCAAACTTATCTTTCACATGATATTCCATGTTCTCTGTCTTCCCAATCATATATGGCAGGTCTGGATCTGTAAGAAGATTCACAATCCCAACATAAACACTTGCAAACAAATCAAAACTGATTCCAGCATTTCTGAATACTGTTGGGGAGAAATAAAATAGAAATAAAACACACCATTGATTCCAGAGTGTTGTTGCAAAACAAACATGGCTGCTCCAATTGACCATTTCGGGCTCTTAAAACAGAACTTCATCCCAACTAAGAGCACTGCAGCAGGCGAGATGGATATCCAAAATCAATTCCTCCAACAGCCAGGAATAGTTTGTACTGGAAGCCCAATTATCAGGGCACAAAGTATTCCAATGCATGTAGCAATCTGGCAGAGACTACCATACGTTCCATTTCTGTACCTACTCATAATATTCTGCTTCACCCCCCACACCATCTTCTCTCATCCTTATCCCTCAAAACAATTTTGCTTCTTAAGCCCACATCAACCATCACGCCGATTACCACCAAATTCCTGTATACATAATAATGAAGTGATTATAAAATGTTTCCTCATCCTCTCATATATTTGCTTCAACCCCCACACCATCGTCACTCATCCTCTCGTCATGAATAAACTCTATAAAGACAATAACTACATGACAACAACTAGAAGACTATCTTGTTTGTTGCACTCCCTAAGATGAAACCTAAAATCTTCTTCACTCCGTGCCATGCCACCAAATTCCATCAAGCATCATCCACAACAACCATCTCGCCTTCTCACTAATCGGCACCAAATTTTGGCTTGCCATGTCCTTGATTTCCTTCCATCAAGCATCCTACCATATAGACCGCAAACAAATTAATGTAAAAAATTCCCCCACGAACTCATGATAATATGCTTCTTCAACCCCCACACCATCTACACTCATCGTTATCGCTCATAAGAAATTGCTTCTTACATCCACAATAACCATCTCGCCTTCTCACTAATCGGCACCAAGTTTTGGCTTGCCATGTCCTTGATTTCCTTCCATCAAGCATCCTGCCATATAGACCGCAAACAAATTAATGTAAAAATTCCCTCACCAACTCATGATAATATGCTTCTTCAACCCCCACACCATCTACACTCATCCTTATCGCCCATAAGAAATTGTTTCTTACATCCACAACAACCATCTCGCCTTCTCGCTAATCAGCACCAAGTTTTGGCTTGCCATGTCCTTGATTTCTACCAACATCACTTATCCTAACAAAAATATCAACAGTCATCTATAGTATATCATGTTATTTATACTAAAGATGGTGCCGGTGGCAAGAATAACCACTGAGGTGGTACATAGTTCCACTTGACATCAGCGGCTTCATTCAACATAATAGGTATAGACGACCAAACTTTACGAATTCTCATTCTTTTCTTATTAGTTGTGTGACCAGAACCCTTATAACTATCATATTCACCTTTAACTGTATGTACCAATAAGTTCCAAAAAGACTTAACTTGATCCACGATATGAGTGTTTTCATCATTGTATAGCTTGGAGCACCTAGGTTTCCAAAGAATCCATAAAGCCAAAGAGGAGACAATTTGCCAGACGTGACTACGGGAGAAAAACTTGATTCCCTGCAAGGAGGTTGAAGTATAGTATACCTGCAAACTTGTGGCACGTAATGTCAAAGAAGAATAATGATGATGATAGAAAGTCATTTGTTGATCTAACCTTCCCCATAAGACTGCACCCCACGTAAAAATCCCCGACCTATACTTACGACCTAGTAGCCTAAGAATTCTAAACCAATTTTTTTTTGCGACAACACATTCCCAAAATACATGATGCAATGACTCACGTACATAACCACACATAACGCATGACCGATCAGTTACAGATCCCCTCATCAAATCACCTACTGGCAACACATAATGAATCATCAACCAACGAAAGTGTAATATCTTGTTCATACATTTAATTGACCAAAACTGTTTCCAAAACATCATCATCTGAGAAGATGATACATTACCTTCGTCCCAATACTTTTTTCCCGCCGGTATTGATTCAATCTGACTCAACATAAAGTTTCTCCCAAACGCCACCAAATATGTGAAGAATGGGAGGACCTTAGTGGAATTATTAGGCATGGGCAATTTCCAACCATAATCCGCAGGATCCCACTGCAGATCCACAAGTGGTCTAGCGTGTACAACCCAAATCTAGGATGCATAGTTAGCAATTAAGGGACTAGGGTCAATAACCAATTTTTCATCCAATCTAGCAATTACTCGCACTGGTAACTACTTCGCAGCAGACATGATTGTAGACTCGTCATCTACTAATACCAACCTACCATTATCCACCACTTCATAGAAGTGAATATTACCATTTTGATGATATAAACGAGCACCTATAAGTATATTAAGTGTCAAAAACATACCGTACCACCTTTGAAAATGATCAAGCTGCAAAGTTGGTACTGTGACCTGATACACCATGGACAATTGATCTACCATTATATTTTCCCCTCTTAAACTAGACAACCTATTCTTTCGGTCCTGAGCCAATGTCTGCAAGAAGTTTATCCAATCCACAATTGTACGGGTTGGACCATTATCCATTGCAGCCCAAGATAACCTAGGTCATAGACCCAACACACATGCAGCTTCATCCGTAAATAAAGGGTTCCATATCAAAGGTTGACGCATGAATTGAGTATAAGTTTCGGTGGGAAGAAAACAAGTGCTTGGCGAATACTTTCCCATGCTCGAAATATTCCGTTAAAAAAATCTAAGGATCCAACATTAGACTTCGGCGATGGAAAATCTGCATTAAAAAACCATCTAAGACTATCTTTCCATTGACCACCTGTTGATGGCTTGACATTATGTAAATGCCGAATCCATAGCTTTTTCCATAACTCCTCTCCTGGCATTAAACTCCTAACGACATGTTTGGAAAGTAAGGCTTTACTTTGCATAAAAGGATCAATCAAACCTAAACCTCCTTTTCGCTTAGATTGTATAAGAACTGTCCAAGCGACCTTTGCTACCAAATTGTTAGACGCATTGTTCCCCCAAATAAAATTCCATATTAGGCATTGAACTTTAAGCATTATTGTCCTGGAAAATAGCCATGTAGATGTTATATACCAAATCGAGGACAGAAGGACCGAATTAGCTACAACTATCCGACCTGCTAAAGATAGCTTTTCCTTATTCCAGTATATTAGCTTATTCCTTAATCTTAATAACAAGGGTGCAACCATATCCTCTGCCTTTAATCCCAAGCCCACTCTATAGCCTAAATACCTAATGGACTGACCTTTAGGTATCCATGTGAATCCTGAGGAAGGCACATTAACTAGCGGATCTCCCGGAGCAACCCAAAAACTTGATGACTTATCACAATTTATCAATGCACCCGATGCATCTGAAAAATCATCCACAGCCTTTTGCACCTGTGCTAAATTTAATCGTGAGGCCTGAACATATAAAGCTATGTCATCAGCAAACTCGCTATCCAGAGCAGCATACGACACTGGTAATGCTAACCCTTTAATATTTACATATTGAGAATTTAGATGTACAGAAAATGATTCAGATACTAATAGAAACAGGAAAGGAGCAAGTGGACATCCTTGTCTTACTGATCTTAAGATCAGGAATCTCCTACCAACATCCCCTGCAAATAAAAGAGAGTTATACGCATTATGATATAATGTTGATACTCCTCTTATCCATGCGTTTGGGAAACCCATCCTAACCAATGTTCCCTCCATAAAATCCTAGTCCACTCTGTCATAAGCCTTTTCAAAATCAAGAAATAACACTAGTAAGTCTCGCTCACCCATATTTCCCGAATCTAATATCTTTTGGTAGGCTTTGGTCAATCCATCACCTATCAAATCCCAATATTGGATATACCACTAGACTCCCAACCCATCCAAGCCAGGACAAACATCTTTAGCAAGGGCTTTAGCAGCTTTAAAAACCTCTTGAGAATTTAGCGGTTGTAAAAGACAATCTATCAATTGTCCAGATACCCTATTCTGAATCTTTGACCATATGATGTCCCTTTTAATCAAATCATCCTCAGAAAATGATCTAGCTTTCAACAAAGTCTCATAATAATCTGAGGTTATTTCCCTCATCTGACTAGAATGCGTGGTATAAGAGCCGTCCTGACATTTTAACCGAGAAATACTAACGGTTGTCTTATGATAATTATGCACTACAAAAAACAGTTTATTTACTTTATCTCCCGATTCTGCCCATGAAGACAATATATTATGATAATTAAAATCCGTTGAAATCGTTTGTAATTCCAATATCTGGTTCCCTACTTGTATCACACGGGAATTTATATACCTCGAATATTGTCTTCTCTCTTGTAGCTGTTGCAAAGATTTCAACCCCCTAGGAAGTCTTCCTATTTTAGTACAAGTCTTCCTATTTTAAAGAAATTTTGCTCACCATCAAACCTGGCAATTGTTAGATATAATCAATGATCAGCCCGAACTTTTAAATCTATCCCCATGTCTGCTCTTAGAGTGCACATTTTGTGATATCGCCCAAAATGAGGAGCGGCTAGTGTGCAAATCGACCATATGGGTCGATAAGGTGTTAATCTAGGAAACCGTAGATGCGTAGGACACAATGTATTTAGGAAAGAGCAAAATAGGTAATAGGATTGGCTAATCAAGTCAACAAGAATATTTTTTGGGCAAGTTACGATGTACTTAGTCTTGAAGTATGTGCCATTGACTCCAAGATAAGTACTATCTAGCACTAGTCTGTATCTAGGGAGTTGGGTCATATTAAACGACAAGTCAGTTGACATAAAAGGAATATCTCCACTACTATCAACTAACTTGCACATTTAATGTTATACTCAGACCAAACATAGAACATAATTCACTTTCTTACACAATGATTGGATTGATCATCAATCCCCACTAATTTTGTAGTGAGTTGGTCCATATCTTATCTAAGCTCTAGGGTGGGAGAGCATGTGTAAACTACCATTGTGAGCTACTCTCATATGTAATAGAAGTTTTGTTTTCATATATCCATCTCTATAATTGTAATTCTATATACCCATCTAATCAATTCTCAACAGTTCTAACATGGTATCAATACTGAGAGGTTGATCTAGATTAGGTATATACGGGTGTTTTCCAAGTTAATAATATCAGTTCGGATCACTCTATTCTTTTCCACTTTGGTCATATTGAGATGGGGATAGTCCAAGCTATATTGGAATAGGGGTAGTGCATTTATACTCATCCCATGTGACTCGAACCATTGCTGCATTTCAGCATACCAACAATGAGTGTCTCCATTTTCAGCCAGTTGTCTTGATCACATAAGTGCCAACCTTGGGTACCTTCGTTTAGGGAACTCCCAAAGACGTTGGATAAATGTCACTGATCGGAACAACGCCTCGGTTATTATAGGTGTTGCTCCCATCTCTAACCGGATTATATCGTGGGGCACCGATGCTTTGCTCCTTATCATGCGAGCAATCATTGACACTAAAGGTCTCTCTAAATCTTTCCAATGATTTGCCTTGTTAAGACTCGGTCCCCATGTCTCTACTCCATAGAGAAGAGTTGGTGTGACAAGTGTATCAAATAACCATAGCTTAGTCTGTGGCTCGTGGAACTGCAAATGTGCACATTGTCTTTCAAGAGCACCAAGGGCTGCATATCCATGAGAAAGTCGGGCACAAGTGGCCTCTTATAAGGAGAACCTAGGTCCTGTAAATGTTACTCCTAGGTATGTGTAGGAGCGTGTGTATTCCACCTTTTCCTCTCCCAAGAAGAATTTTGGTTCTGATCTTGTTACCCATGCTTGGGTGGTGTTAAACACCATCACTTTAGTTTTATTCATGTTGATTGACAAACCTTTGTCCGTACAAAATAGTTGTAAGGCATTTAGATGTCTTTCTAGTCCCTCCGGAGAGTCAGAAATCAGCACAATATCATCAACATATAGTAATATTTGTATAGCTATACCTGCTAGGTGTGCTCCGGAACCACCAAATCTCTCTATGTACTGTGATACCTCATCTATATAGAGATCGAAGAGTGTGGGGGATAGTGGGCATCCTTGATTCACGCCAATTGTGCTAGCCACCGCCTTTGACAAGCCCTTAAGAGACCGAACTTTTCTTGAAATAGATTCAAAGAGTGCATAGATTCCCCATTGCATATCTATAGGAACACCAATGGCCTCTAGCCGCTGCATAAGCCAAGCACGTGGCACAGTGTCAAAGGCTTTTCGAAAATCCACAAAGCAACAATAAATCCTCTTATTGTGGGCTCTGCCCTCCTCAATAAGGGCCCGGAGGGTGAATATGTGATCCAAAGTTGTGAAACCCTTCCGAAAGCTTGCCTGTCCAATTGAACGGCAGCCATTTTGCTCTGCCCATATACTCAATTCTGATAGTTTAGCCAAGTAATGGCCAAACATGATTGTCCTATAGTTGCTTGGCATCATGGGGTCTCCACTCTTGAGGATTGGCACAATGGTATGCTGAGTCCATCTAGTAGGAAAACCTTCGCACATGGCTCTATTAAATATGTGTGCTAGCAATGGGAGCAAGGTGTCACGGGCATAGATAAAGTGTTCACCCACCAATCCATCATGATCTTGGGCATTCCCAAATTGTAGCCTATCAATGGCATTTCTTACATTTTGTGGTGTAAAGAAGGTTCATTCATGTGGGCGTGAGGCATTCGGGTGGGGAAGAGGAGGTTGCCCCAGGATATCATATAGGACCTTTGCATATTCGTGCCACACCTGAGGTGAGGTCAGTTGTGTGGTGGGTTGCCTCTCATTAAAAAATTTCCATGCTCTTTTACTCTCTCGTCCTAGAAACAAGCGATACAAATGATCTTCAAATTTAGCCAAATACAATCTCTTCTTCCTCCTTATGAGGCGTTGGAAGGTTGCTCTCGCTTGGTTGTGTGTATAAATGCCCCAAGTTACATCACATTACAAGCATCTCCTTGTATCACGACATTCATCATCATACCAACTATTTTGTATTACTCTACCGAGTTTGGGGGGGTTAGCCGTTGTGTGAGGGAAGGCATTTGTGGCTGCTTTATGCAATGATTTGGATAAACCTTGGGTAAGTTCTTCAAGGGGTGCGAATGGATCCAAATCTAGCATGCCACTATATACACCACAACTATAGACATCAATTGTCTCGCGTGTGAATAGATACCTAGCCAGCCCACTCTCCTTAGCATATACATCCTTTGTGCATCCATCCTTTACCTCAAAGCGTAGATATGCATGATCAGCTCCCAAGCCAATAGGTCTTCCTGATATAGTGAACACTTTTATTTCAGGTATAAGAGATAGAGATCCCATTAGATAATCGGTTGTGCTTGTACCCCCTTTTGGGTTTCAACATGTCAAAGCATCTGATCTAGGCCATTGTAACAAGCCATTATATATCACAAGTTCATGCGCGCTTCCCAAGGCTAGAAAGTGTTTTCCGTATTCAGTTATAGCACTCATATCTTGAGCTTTTCTCTTTAGACCAACCTCTTCCGCCATAACTTCTCCATAGAAAGCCTCATCGGTGTTAAATATAGTTGTTTGTTCATCCTTGGTTCATGCATTAAAATCTCCTAATAGTATTATAGTCCCCATAGTAGCAAATCTTATGATATCATCATATAGTGGTAGATATGGTGAGTCACCTAGAGGTGCAAACCTTGAATAGGCAGGTGGAAAGTAGCAAATTGCAATATATAGCTCCCTAAGATCCCCTCTTTTTATGCATATCCACATGTAGCATGCATCCACATCCTTATGTACAACATGCACTCTACCATGGAGCTCCTCTTTGTATAGCATAGCCACTCCTCCCGAACCTCTAATGCTTCCTCATGTCCGAGGTTGGGGGCGACATATTGACTCCCATCTGTATCCTTGTACCTCGGGGAGTTTGCTAGCCATACATTGGTGAGTCTCTGTATACATAGCAATATCTGTGTTTTTCAATGTATCTTCAAAATATCCAACATCTGTCCGTAGAGAGCCATTGCAATTCCATATGGTCATGCGTAGGGTCTCATAGGCCATATATCATCATGCGGTTCTCTTCTCTGTAATAATGACCTTGCCGTCTCTATATACGGCCCATTTACCTTCCTTTCTTGCATCAAGCACTCGTGGCATGTTTTCTTTGCGGTGTGCCACTTGGGCTGGAGTGAGATCGTCATCTAAGTATATCTTTTCACCCTTGAGTGCCTTTCTTTTAGAGAGGAAAGCTTTTTTCTTGTCAACATCCATGAAGTGGATGATAAGGGCTTTAGCTCTAGACTCATCTCTTCCCACTCTCCACGCCGAAGCAAATGGAATATCTAATGCTCCAATCTTTGTTGCGAGATTCTTGGCATCTTCTTGTGGATTTCCCTTTTCGGCCCAACCAACCACTCGTACATGCAACGCATGAGCTTTCCTCTTGGCTTCTTCTTCTAAAGTAGCATTCATCATTGCCATCCTATCCATGGATGTTCCTTTTTGCTTTTTTACTACCTCTATCCAAGGAGCATTTGCTTTAATTTCGTTTTGGGCGTGCTCGGCTTGAGCTTTGGCATCTTTGGCAATGTCTGCCCATGTTTGCATTTCCTTCGTGACATTGGCTTTCACTGTAGAGATGCATCTTTCCACTGCTTCTTGTCCTTTTTCGAAATCCACTTTTATAGCTCCTAAGTCAACCTTACTTGAGGATATTTTATCCTTAAGATATTGTGTCATGTCATCCTTGAGCTCTAAGTGTGATTTCTCCACATGGCTTATTATGTCTTTCCGCATCTCTTCTAATAACTCAGCCTTGATAGAGGCGTACAATTATGATTTCTGTTTCTCTATCTCCTTTTTCATTTCTTCCTTTAGTGCTATTTCGATATCTTCTTTAATAAGGTTGATCTCTTGCGCAATCAAATGGCGTAAAAGATCATGTTTCTCATTTTTGACATTGAATGGAATGTCAGATGTATCAATGGCCTTGTCCACGAATGTTGGAGCTGCTCCACTGTGCATTTGCCCACCTCCATTGTCTGATGGAAAGCTAGATGGAACCAACTACATTCTATGGAAGTTCAAAATGTCTGCCATTTTGGACTCCTATGAGTTGTTGGAGACAATCATGGGGCCCACAAGAGGAGACCCTGAGCCCATGGCGACCTTTGACCCTACACACCCTACCACATCAATCCCTCCCAATGTTGATCTACTTTGAGCCTAGAAGAGGAGTGTTGATGCATTGTGTACCATAGTCACTGATGTATGTGACTCTGTACTAAATTAGTGCAACATACAACTAGGGCACATGAAGCTTGGAGCATATTGGCCAGCTAGTATGAAACTAGAAACTATACAAGGATACAAAACCTCGAAAATCAGCTTGCTGCAAAGAAGCTTGCTGATGGAGAGAAAGTAGAATCCTTTGTAAAATGGATTAAGGATCTTCAAGATCAGCTAGCGGTTGTTGGAGTAGTCGTCTCTCTAGAGGATATGGCTTGTCGGTGCATTCGAGTACTTCCTTTCAAGTATGATGGCATTGTGACAGCATTGAACACTCAGGTTTGACCCACTCCTTTAAAATTTGATGAACTAAGTGTGTAATGTTGCTTGAAGAGGAGCTTTGGCTGAAGACAAGAGAAAGAAGGGAAGATTTAGCATTTGTCTCTAGGACTAAGGTTAAAGGGGCATCCAATTCAAACAATGCGAATAGGATACCAAAGAAGAAAAAATTCAATGGATCGTGTTTCCACTGTGACAAGAAGGGTCACACAATCAAGGATTGTCGGAAGAAGATGGTGGATGAGAAGAATGGTTCTAGTAAGACTTCTTGGAGAGAGCCCAAGTCCGCCAACAACATCATAGATGAGCTTGAGTTATGGGTCGCAATTGAAGAAGTGTGTTCTTCAATTGAAACTCAAGTTGTCGACGACTCTTGGATTCTTGATAGTGGAGAGTCCCAACATATGACTAGTAATCGTGACTGGTACAGCTCTTGGACATCTCTAAAAGAGCCCATCAATGTTGTGGTCGGGAACAATGCTCGATGTCTAGCCAAAGGAACCGGAATTGTCCCCCTCAAAGCAACGACTGGCGGGACAAAGCATCTCTCAAGTGTTGTACGTGCCAAATCTCAAGAAGAATCTATTGTCCATTTCTACACTAACCGACAAGGGTCTTGATGTTCCATTCAAGAAGTCGGGTGCAAAAATAACAGATTCTGGTGGCAAGGTTGTAGGAATAGGGGTACGGCGCAACAATCTCTATGAGTTGAGCACGTTTACAATTTCTACTAACCACAACACTGTTAGGTGTAAAGGCCCGTAGTTCACACATTAGGTAATTATTCATATATGTGAACACATTGTTCACCTAGACAAGACACCTTCTTTTGTAATGTGAACACATCTCTTTGTTTGTAGGGCTAACTAATATAATAAACTTTTTCTTTCTTGTGTACCAATCAATGCGATTGGGTACAC
The DNA here is from genome assembly GCF_043228905.1 of Azolla caroliniana. Lineage (NCBI taxonomy): Eukaryota > Viridiplantae > Streptophyta > Polypodiopsida > Salviniales > Salviniaceae > Azolla > Azolla caroliniana. The sequence continues at coordinate 14,450,923 of NW_028230447.1, forward strand.
CAAAACAATCTGTGTGTCTTTACTCTCATCTCCCTACTTGAATGTTCACATTAGACCTTTAAGTGGGAGGTTGTTAGGTGTAAAGGCCCGTAGTTCACACATTAGGTATTTATTCATATATGTGAACACATTGTTCACCTAGACAGGACACCTCCTTTTGTAATGTGAACACACCTCTTTGTTTATAGGGCTAACTAATATAATAACCTTTTTTTCTTGTGTTCCAATCAAGGCGGTTGGGTACACCAAAAAAATTTGTGTGTCTCTACTCTCATCTCTACTATAGTCCTTTTTTTGTTGAACGTCATCTCTCAATAGCTGCTCCCTCAAACATCCCTCTTTACCTTTAACAAGTACTAACACAAATCAATGGCATGAGAGATTTGGGCATCTCAATGTTGTTGTGTTGAAGGAGATGAAGAAGTCGAATATGGTAGTTGGGTAGCCAACCCTATTTGACTTAAGTCATGTTTGTGATGCTTGTATGATGGGCAAGCATCAAAGATCAGCCATTCCAAAAGAGAGTCAAAATCGGACAAAGACTCCTCTACAGCTAATACACATCAACCTCTTTGGAAAAATGGTGACTTCTACAATGGGTGGATCTCTCTACTATATGCTGCTAGTCGACGATGTCAGTAGAAAGATGTGGGTTTACTTCCTTCGGGAGAAGGCTGAAGCTTTTAAAATCTTCAAAAGATGACATAAGTTTGTCAAGCGAGGGTCTGGAAAGTTAGTGAAGGAGTTACGCTCAGATCGAGGTGGAGAATTCTTATCTATAGAATTATGTGAGTATTGCAAAGAGCATGGAATTAAGTGCCTACACCCCACAACAAAATGGTGTTGTCGAATGTCTAAACCAAACAATTGTCGAGATGGCTAGGTGTATGTTGAAGGCACAAGCATTACCTGACCCATTCTGGGTTGAAGCAGTGAATACAACAGTTTACATCCTCAATCAGAGCTATACGAAGGCACTTCAAGGGAAAACACCTCAAGAAGCTTATTCAGGCAAGAAACCTTCAGTGCTGCACTTCAGAACCTTTGGGTGTACATGCTACGCACATGTTCCAGATGTGAGCAAAAAGAAGTTGGATGCTAAAAGCAAGAAGTGTATCTTTCTCGGATATAGTGAAGAGTCAAAGGCCTATCGACTCTACGATGTAGAGGCAAGAAAGATATTGACAAGCCATGATGTGATGTTCAATGAGGAACGACCACAGCTAGCTGAGAACAAGTTATCTCATCAATGAAGAAGTATTCCACCCAATCTTGACCCACTGTCCAAAAAAGGAAGCCGAACCATCTGTTGGTAATGGCTCGATAGTTCAGCCTATGCCAGTCCCACATGTAAAGAAAATACCTAAGTGGGCTAAACAACTCTTCAATGACAGTCCCTAAAGAGGAAAGGTTGTGTAGGTTATGTCACAAAGAGATAGAAGATGAACATCACTTTACATGTAAATGTCCAACTTATGCCAAGATAAGCGAAATACCAAAACATACTAGGACCCTCTCCCACCCTCTCCAAGCTATTAGATACTCTGGATATAAAGAGACTAGGTAGGTATATCTTAGAGCTAAAACAACATAAGGAGAATAAATTACAAACTGTTAATGATAACCCTTTTAATATCCACCAACATGAAACTAATGTGATTTTTTTGGAACAAGGGGAGACAATAAATGTGGACACACCTACGCCACTCGGCCTCTCTCGATGAAATGGAAATGCAAAGAACAACCAAACGCCCTCGGATGTTGAGCTTCAAAGCAACTCGACGAGGAGTGGGAACAATTAAGAAGATAAGGGAATGTGAGCTATGCCACCTAGAAGCTATGGTTGGGGTACCTCTTACATTGGGACCACAATCCACATCCGCATCGAAACCCTTTGACCTCCTGCTTCTTTTCAAGAGACTTGGATGGAAATGAAGCTAAGCCTAGTATAAAGCCATTTCCTTATAAAACATGTTTTTTTACTAGAACCATTTAGCTTAAGCTCTTCTTCTTCTTCTTTTTTCTTTCGATGAATAGGTAAATACCCCATTTTTGTTGTAATCCAATTGTCTCATGGGCCAATTTTGGCCTTAAAAGACGTTAATATAGCTTTCTTCTTTCTGTCATACATGCATAAGCACTAGCAACTACCACATGTCTGCTCGTCTTTCGTCTATCCACACCCTCGTACATACATAAGCACATATGTGACTAGCCATGCTCAAACTATCTTGCTTGCATCCTTGCCTTTCATGTCCCATGTGTGTAATGCATTAACTGATTACCTCCTCGCAGATAGTCGAATGCCGAGCAATTGTTTTGGAGAAATAGGAATCATGAGGTGCCCATTTGTTGAGTGGTTCGTCAATACATAGACTTCAGGAATCAGCAACGGTTCGGTTTCGGCTTAGCCAGTTTGGCCTTGTCCAACTGGTTAAGCCTTAAAACGGTTTGACGGTTCGGTTTGGCAACTGAGTTCAGGTTTGCGCCAAGCCGTTGTCTACTCCTAGTCTTTAGATATACTTCTACTCTCTCTTCAAAAATTAGTCATGGGTTCGATTCCTCTCTCCAACTTTCAGAGGCGTTTTTAGATCCCTGTTTCTAGAAGGAAAACTCAAAGATATATTGCAAGGAAGCCGTCTTTCACACACTGAATCTTTCACCTATTGCAGAAATGCATCAAGGAATAGGACGCTATTGCCATAAGGTCTCTGCATTCTATTGCTGTTATCCATCAGCTTGATTCCATCTCCATCTCCAATCTTTTGATTCAAGCGTTTGGTTCGTGTGGTAGCTTGCTAGAAGTGAACTTGGTTTTTTCTGGAGTATTGACACCATGTATTTCTACATGGAATTCTCTTGTTTTAGCACAAATTAACCATGGAAAAGCTCTGAGAGCTCTTCAATTTTACTATGAATCTCGTCGATCGAGTGGGTTCAAGCGAAACCGTGGTTTATATCCCTGTATAATAAAAGCTTGTGCAAAGCTAGGGGATTTGGAGCAAGGAAATTTGATCCATATTCATGTGCTTTGTGATGAATTTGAATCAGATGTTATTATAGGTAGCTCTTTGATTGATATGTATGCTAAATGTGGAAGCATTGAAGATGCACGAAAAGTTTTCAATGATTTGCCTAATAGAAATGTGGTAACATGGAATGCTATGCTTACTGGATATATACAACAAGGAGATGGCTTCTCTGCCCTTGACCTCATAAAGAAAATGCATGTTGACGGCATTCAACCTGACAAAGTATTATATTTGTGCATTCTCCAAGCATGCAGTGGTATAGGTTCTTTGTATGAAGGTAGACTCACACATGATCAGATTATAAGAGAAAAGATCAGTCTTGATTCACTTCTCGGAAGCACCCTTATCGACTTGTATTCAAAGTGTGGAAGCTTAGAAGATGCTTGTAAAGTTTTTGAGAACTTCACACATAAGAATATGGTTTCAATGGGGGCGATGGTTGCTGCATATGTTCATCATGAACAAGACATGTGTGCACTCAAACTATTCTATGAAATGCAAGAAATCAATTTAAACCCAGATAAAGTTACGTGCCTTTGTCTCCTAAGAGCATGCAGCAACATTCATTCATCTATTCATGGGAAGGTTCTACACGATTATCTCATCAGGAACAACATGGAATCAGATGTAATGGTTGCGAGTACACTTATGAGCATGTATTGTAAGTGTAGAACCGTGAGTGAGGCTCGACATGTTTTCAACACTTTGAAGAATCGAGATGTTGTCTCATTTGGTGTGATGATTACCGGTTATGTTCAGCAAGGTCTTTGTCATCTGCACTTGAGTTGTTCTGGAAAATGGAAAAGTCAGATGAAGCTGCATTTGTTTGGAGTTTACAAGCTTGCACTTTAGATGAGGGGTACCTTATTCATTGCCAAGCTGTTAGAGATGGGATGGAACTGTATCCAGCTCTTGTAAGAGCTCTTATTGATATGTATGGTAGGTGCAAATGTTTGACGGAAATGGACGATGCATTCCATAGTTTGTCAAACAAGAACATTCTATTATGGAGTGCAATCATCGCAGGCTATGCCAAGCAAGGGTATCCATCCAAGGCTTTGTTCATGTTTGATAAATTGCAAGAGGAGATGGTATTGCCAGACAAAATCACATATTTATATGCCATGAAGGCATGCATTGATGCAGAAAGTTTGGAGAAAGGGATGCAGTTATACTGTCAAATAGTGAGCTTCGGACTTGAGTCTGATCTAGGTATCGGAAGCACATTGATTGATATGTTTTCAAAATGTGGAAGCTTGAGAGAAGCACATGCTGTTTTCAATAGTTTGCCACAGCAGAATGTTGTGATATGGAGTGTTTTGGTGTCTGGTCATGCGCAGTCTGGACATATTTCTGTGGCATTTGAATTGCTCAATGAAATGCAAGAAAAGGGAGTCTATCCTGATACAGTCATATTTTTATGCCTTTTGAGTGTGTGTCCCTCTTTTGGCACAGTTGCACGATGTAAGCTCATACACGATCAAATAGTGAAACATGGATTTCATTTGGATGCGGTTCTAGGGAACTCTCTTGTTGATTTTATGGTAAGTGTGGTTATATTATGGAAGCTCGAAGAGTATTTGATAGATTGTCTAATCGAGATATCATCTCATGGTGCTCGATCATCTCAATATATGCAGAAAATGGAGTTATATCTACCGTCCTCCAGCTTTTTAAGACTATGCAGAAGGAGACCATTCAGCCCAATGAAGTGATACTTTTATGTGTTATTAAAGCATGCTGTAATGAAGAAGCCCTGCAAGAAGGAAGATCGACTCATCATGGAATTATACACAGAGGATTGGGGTCAGATGTGGTCCTTGGAAGGGCTCTTATTGGCATGTACTCTAAATGTGGGTGTGTTGATGATGCATATGGCGTATTTAATTCTTCAAAATATCATGATGTTGTATCATGGACTGCCATGATGACAGCATTCACGCAGCATGGAGAGGATTTCTCTGCGCTTGAGCTTTTCCACAAGATGAAAGAAAACAGAATAGAACCTAATGCGGCATCCTTTCTTGGTGTGGTAAAAGCATGTGGTAATATTGGAGCTGTAGCTCAAGGACAGTTGATACATAATTTGATTATGAAAAGTGAATTCTATTCAGATGGATACCTTGGCAATGCTTTAATTTATATGTATGCAACCTTTGGAAGGTTAAAAGATGCATTCAAGGTTTTTTCAACATTACCTGAACAAGATAGGATTTCTTGGGAAGATCTCATTGGTGAACTTTCCCAACAGGGAAATTTTGATCTGGCTAGGAGATGCTTTGAAATAATGCAGCAGAAAGGGCTTGTTCCTCAGGATACAACTTATTCTAATATACTTTCAGCTTGCAGTCATGGTGGTGAGGTAAATGAAGGAAATATTTACTTCAAGCATGGTGGGGATCAAGAGGTTGAAAAGTGTACAAAGACCAAGCATTTTAACTGCATGATTGATCTTTTTGGCTGTGCAGGATGTCTAGAGGCAGCAGAAGGGATGCTTTTAAGCATGCCGAACAATCCTGACATAATTGGTTGGATGACTTTATTGTCTGCCTGTAAAATGCATGGACGTGTAGATTTAGGGAAGCGATGCTTCCAGCATGAAGCAGCTGGTTATGCACTAATGTCAAGCATATACAATGATGCTCAATTATCAGAAGATGTAGATGGAATATTTGATCTAACCAAAAGTTTGGGAGCTTGGAAAATACCAGGGCCAGTATGGATTCAACTGGACGATAACCTGGACAAGTTCATAGTAGGAAATGATAGTTTTGACCACCATGTAGGTGACCAAAGCCAAGGTTCTGTAGATGGATTCAATATCATGCTTACGAGGGATGGAGGATGTATCCCATGTATAGATTCTGTATTGGAAACAATGCAAGGATCATGTAGATTGAAAAAGTCTCCGGACATTGTCTTCTTCTAATTACCCTTCAAAACAAGATATTGATATCAAGAAATTCAATTTGGATTCTAGTACATGTACTAATATAGTTTCAGATTCTAATGACGAATTCAAAGAGAGCCTGAGACCAAGTCTTTATATGTGACTTGCATGTGTTTAACCAAAATAACTTTGTTCTTGTTTGTAGGTGTCTCATTTATAATGACCCACTCCTAACTGACAGCATTGTTTCCCCACCATTTTGCACTCAATGAGGACTAACCATCTAAGAATCTTCCTTTACATAATCATGCCAAGTAACATGCGTTCCCCTTCTATTGATAGTTATCCACATCATTTTAATCATTTGGGACATTTAACTGCCTAGTTAATCTGATGGATGAGATCATAACAATCCAGCACCAGATATTTTCATTCAGAGAACTAAGAAATCAGATTGCAAAGCATGAGAAATGTATATACCTTTATGTGTGGTTTTTAATTGTTATGTGGTGTTCAAGTCAGACAAAAATGAAGAAATAAACCAAGTTAAGCATATGATGTTTGAAAAAGACAAAATCTTCAAGATATCTAGTGGTTGACATCCTTTGCATTTAGAACCAAAGGAACCTTCAAAATTTCAAAGTTGGTTTAACAGATTTGTTAGTTTTTGCATGAGATGACAATAGATTCGATAACTAAACCATAAAAAGAGCGCAGCCTTATATGATCTTCAAATATGCAATAACGTTTTCAAGGATTGAAGTGGACTATATAAATCTAGAGAAAGCCACAAATCACTTGAATAATAGGGAACAGATGGTCTTGTTAGATTTTTAAGCTTTGATGTGTCAATACACTTTCTTTGTTTGTTTTCAAAGGGCGGTTAAAACCATGGCGGAAATCATACACCTGAAACTGTTTCCATAGTTCTGTTTTCCTTTTTCCACCCCCCATCCAGTCTTGATTAGCCAATACTCTTCCAATGGATTTCCTTGCATTATTTGTGTTTTGGTTGCTAGGAATTGTTTGTCAAGAATCCTTAAAGAAATTCCTCCGTTACTTTTGTTTGAAATAAATATATTCCATTTGTACATGAAGAGGAGATTTCAATTGTTTATGATGGCGAATGTGGTTGTATTTGACCAAGTTGACATTGAAATTTGCATCACTATTCAAACATGCTCACAAAAAACTGATGACAAAGAGTAATGCTTACAAACACTGTTCCTGTTGCAGCAAGTGGCTCTTTCAAGAAGTGGGTTATATGAATTTGCAAGCAAAGGAGATTTCAATTGTTATGAATGGTTTTCATGAAGGTGAATGTGATTGATTATATTTGACCTAGTTGATATCGAAATTTGCATCGCTATTCAAACATGCTTGCAAAAGCCAATGACAAAGAGTAATGCTAGAAACACTCCTATCGTAGCACATGGCTCTTTCAAGAAGTGGGTTATATGGCATATACTTCGGTGAATATTGGTACAATGGGCAATGGGCATCTAATCCTTCAACTCAGCTCAGCTCCTCAAATCTCAAACAACAAATGTTTCGAGTGAGCATTAACCATATTGCATGATTTTGATGGATTCTCTTGTGAGAAGGTAAAACATGTGATATTTGCATGTCAGGGAGATTGGTTGTCCTGTCAAGGATGATTAAGGCATGAAACCCTCAAACCATACACCTCACCAATGTCACTATCTACCCATACATACCATCACGACCATTCATCCGTAGATGCAACACCTTCACCGATGAAACGACCTATTTATTGCAGTATAGTTACTCTCAGAAATTTACACTGTCACCAATGAATTTATACAAGGGATTCTTCTGATTCTTGTAATTAGTTACTCAGGTAAATATGCAAAAGAGGGAAGGACATTTTTCTGTTCTTCCCTTTTATTTGTCATAAAAAATCGAAGGACAAGCTTTGTATTGCATTCAAGTTTCAAAAAGAATAAAACTGTAAAACTCTAGAGTTGATTGAAAGTTTATGCTTTATCGGAGTTCTCACAATGTGTGATTTTGGTACTTGGACATTTACCACTCCATTCTAAATCATGCATGAATTTTTAAGTGTGCAAGGTTAAACAGATATGAAGAATGATTGAAGTCTCTGCAATTACTTGTTGTCTACATCATGAAGTCCTGGTGAAAAAGACACCCGAACTACACGCTCCTTAATACCTGCAATAAAGTTGTCTATTTCCGTTTCCTTCTTCTCATAAATGTAGAAGACTATGAACAATAGTGCAAACCCTGAAATAAGCAATAACGACATTAATATTTCTTAGACAAAAACAACACTAGTGTAATTTCCACAAGATTTTCTTTCTCACCTGTTAGCAGCACGTTTGAGAAGGGATATCTACCAAGAATCCTCACCCCCAACACAACTAACATTATCTGTGAAAGGGGTAACGGTTCAGTCAGAATGATTTCTAATGATCAAATCAGAAACTGAGCTTAGTTCTCCAACTACCTTCACAAAAGCGAGTGAATCGCATTTTATCACGGCATCTTCAATGGAGTTCCAGATAAAATTCCAGATGCTTCTCAAATTCTGTGCAGCCATGATCACAGTATCTAGGGATACCTCAAATGAAGGTGGAAAAAAGTCTCTTTTTCTGCCACCAAATCGGAAGCAAAACATCTTAAGATTTCTCAAGTTCTCAAACAAAGTATAACTAGAAAGGTCAAACAATCAAGATAAAATATAGAAAGTGGTAGGAATCGGGCAATTTGGCTAGAGACAAAAAAGAAGATAATAAGCATTAAGACAAGTGCTCAGCAACTCGGCAATATGGAAACGTTAACAAAATACTTCTTATTTTCATGAAAATCCTAAACTATCCTTCAGCTATCTCTGTTTGTCTCTCTAGAGCGGGAAAGTATAGAGTGATTCTTGCGAGATGATGATGCTATAATAAAGTCCATGGCTACCATAACCCATCAGTCGAGATTTTAGAAAGAGTCTACAAAATAATGTAGCATATTGGGATGACAAGTTTGGGAATTTCAAGCTATTTGGGATTCTAAAATCATTGAGGTGTTGTTCAGCATATCATGAAAAATGGGGTATTATGGTAAATTTTTGTATGATATATCTTACAGTGAAGCCGGCAGGTAGTTTTGGAAGAATAACCCAGCAATAAGCACCATACACAATTTTGATACTGCAGATAAGACTGTAACACTAGATATGAAGAGAAAATATATCAACATTGATATGCCAGTCCCAACTGCAAACGTGTGCTTCTCATTTTTCCAGAGTAATAGATCAGCAACTGCAGGTAAAAAGCATTATCTAATTATACCATAATATCTTGAACTATTCGAAAATGAAAAATACTTGGCTTTCTTTGATACCTTTGCCACCTCCAAGAAATTTGTGAGCTTTTGAAGTACTATCTAATCCTCTACTATTGATCACATATGCTTCAGCTCGAAGATGGGAATATGATTCAATAGTTCGCTTCATTCCTTCCTAAATCAAGAAAAGAAAAAGGCAAAGCACCTGAGACAAGGAAACCCCACATGAGCATATCGATGACTTTGATATAGCAAACCTCAAGGGAGATAATTGGACTGTATCCTAGGAGTTTAGTAGCCCTGTCAATGTTGAATGTCCGCCAAGAAGTCACTAATCTTAATCTTGAAGGGGTGAATTGTGGAGATGCATCAGAAACTGGAAGATGTAGATAAATCCACTCAACAAGGGAAGCCAAGGGCATCAATAATCCAACAGGGAGATGTATTTTTGGCCTGAAATCCAACTAATGAAATTCATCAATGTTTGTTGAGAACTTAACTATTGAACTTGCTCAATATATCACCATACCTCTCATATCCAAGACCCTCTAAGATTTCTGAAACAAAATCCCAAAACCGTTTGGGCTCCTTGTTTGTGATAAAATAAGCCTGAAACAAGAAGTAGGATGGTGGCATTATTCAACAAAGGGGGGAGATTGATTGCCATTATGTTATTTAATTCTTACTTTCCCAGCAGCAACATCATCTCCATAGCATTTGGCAGGATCTAGGGCTTGTTCAGCACAAACATGTGCGTGAGCTACATTCTCTACATAAGTGAAGTCGTACATGTTTTTTCCATCCCCCAGTATAAACTGCAATAATTATGCAAAGTGAGTTATTACACAATTGTCGACTTTATACATGTTTCATACTTGAGCAAAGAGATATGGTTTTGCAAGCTGTTGCTACTCAAAAAAGTCACTATTAGAAATATTTTTTTATCATGATGTTTCTGTCACCAACGGCAACTGGTCCCACAAGTTGCTGTGTCCATAACTTAACAACATCAAAGCCATTGTCACGCAGAATCAGAAACACCTTTCTTGTACCTTTGCATATTGGATCATCCCATGATGGATATTTGTAGAGGGCAGCAATTCAGTCAAACGATCAAGCACCAAGCCTGATTTTTTATTATTCATGAGTGATTACATTTAAAAAGCCAGTCACTCCCGTTTAACTTACCACTCTCATTTAATGATCAAGCACGAAAGCTGATTTTTTATTACTCATGATTCTTTACTCTCTCATTTAGCCCGCACACTTTATTCATGTGAATAGAATACTAGGTACAAACTTACCACAGGATAATATATGGTCATGCCCGTAATAGTCGATGCCTTGATAAAAAATGCGGCAGTATCAAATGCATCTTTTGTGTAACAAAATGGCTGTATCCATATCCTTAACATTGACATAAAAAAGAAATGACACCATGACACAAGGAGAAGGGAATAAAATTCTGATCTCACCTTCATTTTTCCCGATCTTGCTGCAGAGACAAGTGATGGGACTAACAACCTGTCCCCAGGTCCAAAGATACTGCTTGGACGGATAGCACATGTAACTAAACCTGACTTCCCATTAGCAGCGAGAACAAGTGCCTCTCCTTGTGCTTTTGTCTCAGAGTATGTATCATTGTGCTGTGATTCAGAATGAGAATATATTAGTATTTTGAATCACATATACTAATTGCTTGAAAAATGTTGCAAAGAGAGACCTTATCAGGGTATGGCAGCGACTCATTCCCATTCCTTATTCCATGAACACCATCGAAAACAGTACTGGGTGAACTGGTGTAAATGAGCTTAGGAACATTATTATGAATGCATGCATTAATAATATTACGTGTGCCTGTAGATATAATGCATTGTTAAAACATTGAACGGCCACTCATGATCAAGAACAAATCCCGATGTGTGATGTTATAAACACTGTTAAAAAAGCAGCATCTGCACACTAAATTCTGAAAATCACTATGAAACAATGTTGCAAGTACCTGCCGTTTTAATTTATGATTAAGAATACCAAAAGTTGTCAATAATTGAGTTCAAAACAAAACTATGTTTAAACTGAGTAAAAGAAACAGTAATGCCAATCCAACCTTCAACAGTAACACTGTAGTGTAAATTAAAACTGTTGATAGACGAATCTGGAGCTGCCATATGGAAAACAGCTGAAGCTCCTTTGCAAGCTATTATGGATAGACCATAAAAAAAACAAAATATCCCATGTTAGACAAAGTCACAAACTAAAAAATCAAATATCCCATACATAGTTCATTACCATCTCGGTTATAGTCTCTAGCATATTGAGCATTGATGTAAAGCAAACGAAAATTTGAGTTTTGGTGTCATATACAGATATTGAAAAAGGAACTTGGGATGATGAAGAGCACCAAAATGAGACTAGCACCATCCATTATAGTGTTGAGGAGTTGGATGCCATAGACAATCAGGAATCAGACCCCCCATATAACATGCAATGCTCTAAATGCAAGGAAAGTATTCTAAACGAGGCATAAAGCACCAATTTTACTCAACTTATGTCCCTATATTTCCTCCCTATAACAATGCCTAGAAACTGTCACAACACATCACTCAACCGATACTAACCCAAGATATTAGCAAGATTTTATAAAGATTTACAATAGTAATGTACGATTTAGATGTAATCAAGCACCCAAATCAAATGTAGCCATTTCCAATCAATAAACAATGTAGAGATGTAATGCGGCTTGCATGCATGGGTGTTTATTACAACATCAATAAGAAAGTCATGAAGGATTACCTGCAAGGACTTGAATGGGATCTCTAAGATCTGCACATATATATTGTGCTTTTCCAAAATTAAGGCATTGAGAGAGAAGGCTGTCCTCTTCAAGAGGATCTAAAGTGATGCTTGGAGATAGATCCATAATACGAACCACATTCCATCGATCACTCTTCAGAAGCTCAAGAACGAGATGGCGAGCCGCAAATCCACGACCTCCAGTAACGACGCAGACCTTGACCATACTGAGAGACAATGTCCTTACAATATATATCTTTGACTTCTTCTATATCCAGAGGCGTTTACACGGATCTCTGCTCTTTGATGCGTAAGCTGCAAAAGCTCATCCAGCCCACCTCTCGCTCTCAATCACTTTTACAATTTGTCTCACACTCACACACACATCTAAATGCCTTAAAACTATTTTGTACGGAGTAAGGTTTGTCAATCAACATGAATAAAACTAAAGTGATGGTGTTTAACACCACCCAAGCATGGGTAACAAGATCAGAACCAGAATTCTTCTTGGGAGAGGAAAAGGTGGAATACACACGCTCCTACACATACCTAGGAGTAACATTTACAGGATCTAGGTTCTCCTTACAAGAGGCCGCTTGTGCCCGACTTTCTCGTGCATATGCAGCCCTTGGTGCTCTCAAGAGACAATGTGCATATTTGCAGTTCCAAGAGCCACGGACTAAGCTATGGTTATTTGATACACTTGTCACACCAACTCTTCTTTATGGAGTAATGACATGGGGACCGAGTCTTAACAAGGCAAATCATTGGAAAGATTTAGAGAGACCTTTAGTGTCAATGATTGCTCACATGATAAGGAGCAAAGCATCGGTGCCCCACGATATAATCCGGGCTGAGATGGGAGCAGCACCAATAATAACTGAGGTGTTGTTCCGCTCAGTGACATTTATCCAACGTCTTTGGGAGCCCCCTAAACGAAGGTACCCAAGGTTGGCACTTATGTCATCAAAACAACTGGCTGAAAATGGAGACACTCATTGTTGGTATGCTGAAATGCAGCAATGGTTCGAGTCACATGGCATGAATATAAATGCACTACCCCCGTTCCAATATAGCTTGGACTGTCCCATCTAAATATGATCAAAGTGGAAAAGAATAGAGTGATCCGAACTTATATTATTAACTTGGAAAACAAGATAACATAGATCAACCCCAAAATACCACTTGCTACAAAGATGGCCCACTATAAGACACACTTCTTGCATACATTGGAGGATGGATTTGTCATCCGGCCACCTTATATCTATCCTATGCGCTGCGTATTGTGATAGGGCAGCTGTGAACTTCATCACATCAGCTACAGATTGAGGTAGGCAGATATACATGACTACCTCTAGAAGAGAGAATTTGCCAATTGTGTCATCAAGGAGTAGAATCTGAAGAACACTATGTTTGTCATTGTAGTGTCTTTTATGAAATCAGAGGGAGATACCATTGCCTCTTTAAACAAGGCTTTGGCCCACTAAGCAAGGTAATGGAATATAAGGACCAACAATGCCTAGGACTTTTCTTGCTAAAGCTCAAGAGACATCGGGAAAAGTTGTTGAAGAATACAGCCACACAAGCTCATCCACAAAGAACAATCACAACTTTCTTTAGCCCCATCACTCCTAATGCTAGAAGTCAACCTCGAGATACACAAATGGGCTTCAGACCAGGACATAACAAAGGGGTTACAATTGATCAGGCAATGGCAATTTGCCGTGCACGTAGGCCTCAGCCCCGTGGACCACGACCTCGACACCCTTGTCATCAACAAATAAAAGCCATTATCTCCCGCCATCATAGGTGCTTCCCTCGCTTCGGAGACATTTTCATTCTTGATCGACCTATGATAGATATCTTTCGAAGACAAAAGCTACAATATACCTAACTTGAGAATCTCACATGTGCAAATAACCAAATTCCCTTGTTTCTTTTCTTTTCATCTGATTTACTTTTATATTTACTGTGTAATGTTTATTTTATTTTGATTTGTTCTCAAAGATGAGACAAAACTTGAGACGTAATCTCTTATTTGGTCTTATAGGCCATTTTGGTCTCTTAAAAGAGGTTAATATATCTTGCTTTCTTCTCTCTCTCTCTCTCTGTCTCTCTCTCTCTCTCTCTCTCTGTTTTTCAAGAAATCTATGTTAGTCATTAAACGAGATTGATTAATAGAAACTCTCTCTCTCTCTCTCTCTCTCTCTCTCTCTGTTTTTCAAGAAATCTATGTTAGTCATTAAACGAGATTGATTAATAGAAACTCTCTCTCTCTCTCTCTCTCTCTCTCTGTTTTTCAAGAAATCTTTGAGAGACAGTGTCCTTACTCTCTGATCGTCTACACGGAGTTCTGCTCGTCTACACGGAGCTCTGCTCGTAAGATGCGTAGTAGCCCCACCATATCTCGCTCTCAATCACTGTACAACTGTCTCTCTGTCTCTCTGTCTCTCTTTTTCAAGAAATAATTATTCGGAAGGCCACCATCATTTTCTTACATAAACTCTAAGACAACATATTCCATGGTTACCAAGCCAAGCCTTTGCCATTTTATTAAATTGTGAGTTGAGACTTTCTTTTCCACCCCAATGTAATACATATATCCTTGAGGTTGCCAATACCTTTACTTGACACATCTTCTATGGTTACCAAGCCAAGCCTTGTCATTCAATTGGATTGTGAGTTCAGACTTTCTTTGCCACCTCAATGTAATATATCCTTGAGGTTACCAATACCTCTACTGCCAAATAATTATTATATATTCTATACTCAAGGCACCTCGATCAGTTAAACCAATTCAAACATCGTTGCCAAGAAAGCAATAATTGTTGAACCATGGTAGATTCTAAACATTTTAATGCTCGAGCATTTTTAACAACATGCTAGCTACCACAAAGATGTAATTCTAATTTCCCCATGGTATATGCCCACTATCTCCATAAAATGACAAATTATTCCTTCCCAAGGTTCAGTGCCTATTCACATACCTTTTAATAGGTTAAATCTTTGAGCCACCATATGATTTTCTAAATTTAGTGAGGTTGCTCCTCCTCCGCATTTTAGGGTACATGTATTGCTCCATGAAACTTAGACCATATTAAGTTTTGACTCTTTCTTTCACAATCTATATTTTAGTAAACGAGCCAAATGATCAAGTGATTTCTTTGTCGTCGTAATAATGACAAAAAATAAAAATTATCGGAATCATTAGTGCGTGTACCACTTTGAGATGAGTACCAAGCAACAAAGTTTGAGACTTCTAATACGTAAACTTTCAAACTTTGGGATGGTGAAATATGAACACTAGTATGGTAACCTAAGTGTTGGCACACATTCCCTTTGTCTAATATTTGACTACACCATCCAAGTGCAACCAAATCACTCTTAGTGCATCTAATAAGCACTAACTTTTGCATGTCAATATGTAATTTTGATGTGAATGGAAACAAACTCAACACCTCTGTGACTTTAGCTATATTATCATGTACAACTTTGAGAAACAAAAACGAATCATGTGTCAATGCTTGCATTATGTTTCCCCGATGGTAGAGCTAGAGCAACTATTTCCCCACACGTTGCCAACTCATTCATATTAACTAGGATTGGTTATGCAATATCGACAAATAAATAATGAACTCAATGGGCATCGTTCTCTTAGTGACCTTGTCAACAATATCACCTTAATAACTCCACTAATTAACATAACATGTGATGTTGCACCTAACCTCAACATCAAAGAGAATTGAGACATCCTTTCACCAACACCCATATGAGACATAAGTTGGGTAATAAAACACCAACTTACATTATCATAAGCCTTCTCGATATCAATTTGCATCGTTACAATTTGTTTTATGATTCCTTTGCACAAATTATTGTCATTTGCACATTCAAAATATTATGAAGGATGTCCCTTCCCATAACAAAACCATATTGCATAGGATTGACCATCAAGGTAACACCTTTTGAAGTCAATTTATTACTACTTTTGTCCCATTAATGATATCGATCACCATTGGGCAACAGACACAAGCATCTTATTAAAACTTTCAATAAAATAAGTTCAACGATATTAACTTTCCATGAATCAAGCATCTTATTAGAACTTCACACTTATTGGAACAACATTATGAGAAGGCCTTTGAGTTGTTTCACAAAAACTTAAAAAATATCATTTGTAGTTCCATCCCAACCCAAACTTTTATACATTCGAAAGATGTGACAATACACACTCCACCTCTTCTTCCTTTATATCCTCTTCCAATTCAATCATGACATGTTATCCACCAATACCCTTGACTAATTGAAATAGCTTTAATCATATGACCATCTTCGCTTAGATGCCCCCCAGTTCGAGGTAGGTGACTTTGTTTGGCTTCTCTGTCACAATATTGCCACCACTCGTCCTTGTCAAAGCTTGATTACAAGAAGCTAGGCCCTTTCTGAATCATCAAGAAAATTGGTTCCATAGTTGTCCGCTTAGAGCTACCATCCCACTTTCGTATTCATAATGTACTCCATGTCTCCCTTCTTGAACCTCACCATATATCTGAAATCCCCAGTCAACACCCTTCACCTCCACCACCAATCCAGCTCTTGACAGGAGAAGAATATGAGGTCGACCAAATTCTTGTCTCTTCCATCACCAACTTCAATACCTTGTCCTCTTGAAAGAGTACCCGATGTCCGAAGCAACATGGGAACCGGCACAACATCTCAAGCATACCCCGAACGTAGTTTGGGCATTTCATGAACGATATCCATAGAAACCTACATCAGGTCCTGGGAGGTGCGCTTGAAGGGAGAATAATGTCATCAACAAGATGCCACATGGAATGTAGGGGGTTGAACCCATAACCTCCTGATCTTATTGGGCAACCTTACCAGTTGAACTACATCCATCGATGGATTATTATATTATATAAGATTCAACTTAATACATTGTAGATTAATCACTAGAACTTTCAAGAAACTTCTAGAGAATGCATATTCATGCACTCTCTACAAGTTTCCTAGCTTACATGCATACCTCCACATTCTTGTATAAATACTCGAGTGCACCTTGATTACGATCAAGGTGAACAACACTACTATTCTCTCTCCCTCCCTCCCTTTCTTGTTCTCTTGCTTATGCTCTCTCTCTCTCTTAATATTTAGCCTCGTCTACCTGTCCGTGACAATTGCCGTATAGGCGCCATTTTACAACTTTTACTGGATGCGTATAACAGGATCTGGATCGATGTATCTTACACTAAAGTAATATAAGTTAAGGATTTGTTTTGCCATTCCATTGTCTATCTGCTTGATTATCTATCTTTTATATTTGTCGTCCGTGTGATAACTAATGATCTTACACGTGTAATTAAGTGCCAAATACGTTGTATGTATTCCAAAAGAAACCTGATAGTGTTAACTGAATGAGTGCAGAATCATCATCCATATCTCCGACCACCCCTTTGGATAGATGTTCCAGAAGGAGCACCTTGTGTTTGTGGCTAGTTCGGCCCAAGATAAACATGGAGAACCACTCTTTGTGGTCGTCATGTGATTGGAATCTCCAAAATCCACATACCACACCTCTTTCGACTTTGAGGCGGATACTCCCATCCGATTGGCCTTATGTCTTATTACAAGGGCCAATCCTGATCCAACTCTCTCTGAGCCTTCCACGAAGTGCGATCGGTGATGTCTATCTGCGTCTCTCTAGCTCGATCTAGCTTTGTCTGAATCAACCCTTTTCTTCTAGCACTCGCTTTCTTTGTGGCCCTTCTGACCATAGTACCAACAGTCTATTGCAGCCTTCCCTTGCTGGCTCCCAGCGCTACCTTAACTCCCCATGCTTGTGGAGGGTCCGGTACCATTGTCGGTACCATCTCTGTGCCTCTGATTATGCTCTTGTCGAACACTTCCATTGCGTGTCAATCCGTCTCATTTGCCACGACCATGGGGCCTCTCCGCTTCCGTATACAACATCTTGATGTCGGTGTGTACTCATTGATGCACCTCCATGGTTCTCCTCTACAAGGGGCATCCACTATAAGTCGAAAAACGAAGGTGTATTCTCCCTCGTGAAGTTGGCATTCAGAATGCCCCGAACTTCGACGCCAAGCCCCCGAGGCGGACCTGCACCATTTCATCCTCCTCAACTATCACGTTGATGGAGGCAAGGGAGTCGCGGATCTCCTTGATCCAGGTTGTGTAGTCATCCATTGACATGTCTTTCTGCCAGACATTGCTTAACTACTATCAAGTTGCAACTTCCGGCTCGTGGTGCTTGCGGTGAATACCCTTTTCATATTCATCCAAGCTTCCTTTGGCATCTTGGCATCCTAGATGTGGCTGAGTAGTTGATCACCGACACTGGACGTGAAGCAATACATTACCATGTAACTCCAGTATCCATGTCCAAGCAGGTACAACTGCATCTTGTACGACCAAGATGCGTAGTTGCTTCTGTTGAGCTTCTGCGTTGGAAGCGAGTTGGCCATTCCTCTGTCCATTCTTTCCGATCTATTTTTTACCGGGTGTTAGGTTTTATATGTAAGAGTCTCTTGTTAGTAATAGAGGATTCTCAACCCTCGTGCTTTGATACCATGTAAAAGTTAGCGTGTGAATAAGCGAACAAGTCCAACCAGCTTTGCCAAATAGCAACTGAACATAGAACGAAGGTTTACTGGAAGCTTAAGAATACACAATATGTAGGAGAGAGAGAGAGAGAGAGAGAGTTGAACAGACAACGTTTATTTCAAAAACTAACTCAATACTTTGTACATACAAATGTCCTAGAGAACACTTTTTATACAAGTCCTTAAAGAAGGGACAAATGTACTAACAAGTACTTCAATGCTCAGACTGAGCAACAGATGATAACTACCAAAAATATGCCTATGTACTAGGCTAGGATCGTAGGCCTCTAACGACCTACCAGTATCACATTGATCCGGATTACCATCTGGCTCCTGGTTCCGGATGTCAATCCGGCTCTAGCTTACTTACTCAGTTGATTTAGATCATGTTGAGCTTGTCTGCTCAACAGTGCTTCCTTCACTTCACCTTGCTTGCTCCACGTCCTCTAGTCGCCTCTCGAGTTGTCGAATCCGTGCGGCCAATAGCTCTTCCTAGTTCATTTCGTCCATCTAGTCAACCGCCATCAAGGAGGTGATGGTCCTTTCTACCAACATGATTGGCTTTTGTTCGAAATGAGCTCGGTTGATATGTGTCGTGTTACCGAACTATGCATAGTCTGGTCAACCCATAATGCATATGGCAAAAGTCACGACCAATTTCCGACCCATTCATTACAAGATTGTACAATTGCCTTCACAATCGATCCATGCCCTCGTTCGACCTTCCCATTCACTTCCAGATTGTACACCGTCGTGAGGGAGAGCATGACCCCTAGTCATTCGAACAACTCCATAGCTTTGTGCACGTCTGGCTCCCCTCGATCAGTCACAATCTTCCCGATGCATCCCTATCGGCAAATAATGTCCTCGATCAGGAAATTGCATACCTCCGTAGTCTTCTTGTTCGTCAGAGTCCGTCCTTCAACTTGGTTCATCAAATCCTCTCGCGCCAACACCAGGTACCTCATCTGGCCTACCCCAATGGGTATCGTCACTAAATAGACCATCCACTTGAAGTGAATTGTTGGTGGGTAGGTCGGATACAACTTGTCATAATGTTTGACTCCGAAATGTACTTGGCAGGTTTCACATATCTTCTCCATTACGAGCACTCGGATATGATAAAACCATACCTCAATATGTTTCGTCTTCACATGATAGATTGTATTCCAAATGAGGTGTATTGCACTCTGTGAGTGGCAATAGATGGTCGACACTAAATGGTCAATTCAGTATGTCACCCAAAAATCGGTCAACAATCAGTGCAGCTAGATTGCTTCCTTCGTTGATTCTGACGCATCAATGTACTCCGCCTCTATGGTCAATAGGGTCGTGCACTCTTGAAATTTTAATTTGCATGATATGGCACCACCACTATAGGTGAATATATAGCCTGATATTGACTTCTAATTGTTTGGATTGTTGCCATAGTCAGGTTGAGTATAGCCTTCGATCTCGGTCGGATTTGTTGATCTGAAAGTCAGTTGTACATCTTCGGTTCCTCCCAAATACTTGACGATTTGCTTGACATCCTCCCAATGCTTCCGTCCTTGGTCAGACGTGTATCAGTTGACGACCCGTTGTCGGGGTAGTTGTGGTTCGTGCGGCGAAGTCGCGGGGACTAAGGTTAAGGGGAGTTGAAGGAACTTAACTTTTAATAAGGCTTGTATGGTGATGATAGAATGGTTAAGGATAGTAAGAAGAAGAGTTACAAGTAATGTGTGTGTGTTTGTGTGAGAGAGAGAGAGACAAGCATAGATAAAAGATAGAGACAATGTATGATTCAAGAAAGAAGATTGAGACAAAGTATGATTCAAGGAACAAGAGTATATGATATAAACATGATGTATATTAAAAATATAATATTTTACCAACTTTACAATCCTTGACCGCAAGATGAATCTTTTCAATATCGACCCTTGATTTGAACCCACGACTTCCACTTTGAAACGCAAGGCTCTTCACCAAATAAGATATCTTCAATACTTACTTAAATTCTTTTCTCCCACTTTCTCTTTTTGATTGATCCCCTTTTGTTTTCCTTTCCCCTCTTTTTATAAGTATTTCCATGCATATGGTAATGACATGCATGTAATGCATGAGTTACATCTAATGCATGATCACCATTTGGCGCACATGCATTGCATGTGATGCATGATAGCCATCATCCTCATTTGAGCTCCCATGTATTGGGATAAGTATAATGATGGATATAACCCTAAAACAAATAACCTAGCTTAGTGGTGTATGGTTTGTGCTTGATATACAAGGTTGAGGATTCAAGTCCCTCAATTTTACTTAATACAATATTTAAGTTTATTCTTATATAGTGAAGCACATTCTTGACGACATTTCTAAAAACAAATAGCCTACCCTAGTGGTATATACATTGTGCTTGGTTTATAAGGTTGTGGGTTCAAGTGTTTGAAATATTACTGAATTCAATATTTAAATTTATTTTTATATCGTGAAGCAAATCCTTCACGACACCGTATGACATTCTTGTATATATAGTGAAGCACATTCCTGACGACATTTCTAAAAACAAATAGCCTACCCTAGTGGTATATACATTGTGCTTGGTTTATAAGGTTGTGGGTTCAAGTGTTTGAAATATTACTGAATTCAATATTTAAATTTATTTTTATATCGTGAAGCAAATCCTTCACGACACCGTATGACATATGCAAGGTTGGATCGGGTCACCACCATTACGTACATGATACTTCCTACTGCCAATGCACGTTGCATGTAGTACGTTTATACGGAAGTGTTTGTTCGAATCTTACAGTTGTGTACAACAAACAACATATGCACATAAGATCGGGAAGGCAAAGAGATAGACTTACACAGATACAACTTTAATGGAAAGCTTCTTATTTTCTGCAGAACTCGTTTCTCTATTAGAGATTACAATGCTCTTCTCTTCGTCTCTATCATTACAACATTAAGTATTCACTTATATACTAAGCCCTAACTTAGTAGTGAGTTCACACTCGGACGGATACAAAGTAGAAGGATTCGGCCTTTTATGCCAACAAACTCCCTCGTAAAAGGACTACTCTTTTAACATATACAAATGTTTTTGGGGTTATCTCCGCCGTAAACCTAGATTACAAATTTAACTAGATTTAATATTTACAAGTCTGTTGACGTGCAGCCGAGTCGGCAAAGGTATAGTATGATTGTCGATCAGTTCTTACCTTCTGCTCCTCGTTCGGCTTTCTTCTGCTCGGTCGCTTGTGGTAGCCCCATCTTCGTCCTTAGTGCTCTGAAGCGTTGATCTGGGAGTGGCTTCGTCAGGCAATCAGCGATGTTCACCTCGGTGTCGATCTTCCAGACTTCGAGTTTCTTCTCTGTATGAGCTCCCGAATATGATGATACCGCACCTCAATGTGCTTCGTCTTCGCACAATAGACGGGATTGTTGATGAGGTGTATTGCGCTCTATGAGTCGCAATAGATGGTCGGTGTTGGTGGGTCAGTTCGGCCTTTGGTTCCAAAATTTGCAGATAGACGGTGCAACCAGATCACTTCCTTCACTGCCTCCGATGCTGCTATGTACTCGACTTCTGTGGTAGACAGAGTTGTGCACTCTTGAAGTTTCAACCTCCATGATATCGCACCGCCACCATAGGTGAAGATGTAGCCTTATGTCGATTTCCGATTGTCTGTATTACCAGCGTAGTCAGAATTGGTGTAGCCTTCGACTTCGGTTGAGGTTGTCAATCCGAAAGTCAACTATGCATCCGAGGTTCCTTTCATATACCTATGGATGTGCTTGACGGCCTCCCAATGCTTCTTTCCTGGGTTTGACATGTATCGGCTAACCACCCCTACGACATAGTCTAGGTCGGGTCAGGTTGCCACCATTGCGTACATGATACTTCCTACTACCGATGCGTAAGGTATCTTTCCATTAAGCTCTCTCTCCTTGTCTATTGTAGGAGAGTCTTTGTCCGATAGTCTGATCGACATCGAAAGTGGTGTTAGTGTTGGCTTCGCATTCTCCATGTTGAAGCGCTTCAACACTTTGCGGATATAGTCGGACTAGGAGAGTCAGAGTGTCCTAGTCTTCCGATTTCACTCTATCCTCATGCCCAGTATGTGTCGGGCTTGTCCCAATTCCTTCATCACGAACTTTGCGTGAAGGCTCCGCTTGAGCTTGCCAATCTCTGCTTGATTGCTCCTTGCAATCAGCATTCGTCGACGTAAACGATCAGATAGATCCTGGACTCGTCGGTTAGTTGCCAAACGTACATGCATGGGTTAGAGTCTGATCTTTTGTATCCAAGCTACCTTATGTAGGAATCAAATTTTTGGTACCACATTCTAGGCCCTTGTTTGAGGCCATATAGACATTTCTTTAGTTTGCATACGAGGTGACTGTCTTCCCCCGACATCAGCCGATCAAGTCTAGCTTGAAATATATGCCCAAACCGGCCATGCCATAGGTTCGGGCCGGTTTTTTTGGCTACGTTCACGGCCCCTTCAGGGTTGATCGCTATCAATGGGTACAGGTTGTTGTACTTGTACCCGCTCCCAATTTTGAGGTTTCCTCTGCTGATCACCATGTTGACTCGTGTAGAGTCGTTTTGTACCCGTCTTCGGCTAACGTGAATATGCGGAATAATCCTCGACCACAACCGAGTCTTCGAATCAACCACACAGAAATTGGGAATAGGAAGTAAGTACACAAAGTCACATAAACAGAAAACAAGAGAAAGTGCACAGGATGTTTGTGTGGAAAACCCTGAATGGGAAAAACCACGAGAGTCCACAAACTCCAGACTATCACTATGTAACAAGAATACAATGGAGAGTCACAAAGGCAACGACCTCGTGCTCACAATCTTCGCCTGGCGGCAGTTACAATAGAGACTCTTAGAGGTCTCTCTCTCACTCACTCACTCTCTCTTTATATCTTTGTACAACAGTTACAACATACAACAATGATGGCAACTAACTAAAGTGTTGCCCTAGGTCATATTTATACTAATATGACTTTAGGACTATTTACAAATATAGCCCCAATGGGCTCTCAGAAACATATTTACATATATGTCCCTTCATCCGGTGAGGGATTCTCACCGGGCCTGCACCATCCGGTTCTCACCGGGTCTTCCTTGTCGGGTACTCATCATATCCCATCCAGAGGGACCGAAATCCTAACAAACTCCCCCTTCACTCCGGCATGGGATGCCTTGTCAATCCGATCCGCTTCCGACATGCATCCAGCTTGTCAGGTGTCAACACTTTGGTCGGCATATCCGACCCGTTCTCCTCCGTGTGGATCTTCGCTAGCACGAACTCGCGATCTTCCACTCGCTCTCGGATCTAGTGGTACCTCCGCTGGATGTGCTTCGTCCTGGAGTGGTATGTTGCGTTCTTTGCAAGGTGGATGGCACTTTGACTGTCGCAGTAGAGCCGATATTCCTCTTACGGGATCCCTAGCTCTCCGATGAAGTTCTTCATCCATAGTATTTCCTTGCCGGCTTCCACCACTGCTATCTACGCCACTTCTGTGGTTGACAACGCAACCGTCTTATGTAGCCTCGACTTCCACGAAATTGCTCCCCCTACATAGGTCATGACATAACCGGATGTTGATGGGCTGGTCTCTGCATTAACCGACATGTCCGGATTCTGTGTCCTTGAGCTTCGGTAACCGGCGCCTCCATTTGTTTCGAATCTGAATCCGATTCGGGGTCTTGGCCGGTTCCGGTTTTTGTTTCTTTTTCTTCTTCTACCGGTTCGGTGTCCTCACCGTAACCGGCCGGTTCTTCGAGTGTTAACCGACTCCTTGCCGGTTGGAATTGCATCTCACCGAATTTATCCTTACCAGTCGACTTGGAGTTCATTATCTTCTTCTCTGACTCCAAGTCGGCAAGGGTCTTGTCCTCCATGAAGATAATATCTCAACTTCGGAAAACCTTCTTGTCGACTGGATCCCACACTCGGTAGCCAAACTCATCATCGTTGTATCCGAGGAATATGCATGGCTGGGTCTTTGGATCCAACTTTCCTCTCCGGTCCTTTGCAACATGCATGTAAGCGAGACACCCGAACACTTTCAGATGCCGGTAAGACACTTCCTTACCGGTTCACACTCTCTACGGTGTGTCTCCATTCAAGGGCATTGAGGGTGATATGTTTATCACATACGTCGTTGTTGACAACGCCTCAACCCAAAACGTCTTGGGTAACTTGGCATGTGCCAGCATACTCCGGACCCTCTCCATTATGGTCTGGTTCATCCTCTCGGCCAACCCATTGAGTTCTAGCGTCTTCGGCATGGTAAATTCGAGTCGGATTCCCCTCGAACGACAGTACTCCTCGAACTGCCCCCGGTATTCTCCGCCATTATCTACTCGAACCGCTTCAGCTTCCAGCCGGTTTCTCTTTCCACTCTCGCGTGGAGCTCCCTGAAGACGGATAACACCTGATCCTTCGTCTTCAGCGGTGTGGCCCACAATTTTCGGTTGTGGTCGTCTATGAATGTCACAAAGTACTGTGATCCAACATGTGACTTCATGTCCACTTGACACACATCAGTATGCACCAGCTCCAGTGGTGCATTACGTCTCATCGACTGCCTTGATCGGAAGGAGGTCCGGTTTTGCTTACCAGCCAGGCAATCGGTACACCTCTCAAGATGTACATCCTTCACCGAAATGAGGTTGTCATCGGCAAGCCTCTTCATCCCCTTCTCGCTCATGTGACAAAATCGCTTGTGCCACAGCTCACCGGCAGTGTCAAATGCCACATTCACTTCTTCCGGGCATTCATCAGGTACAATGTGTTAGACTTTCCGGGCCCGAGCCACTATTAGGCTCCCCTTGTTGAACTTCATGACTCCGTTCCGGATGTTACCTGCGTAACCTTCATCATCTAGCCGACCGACTGATATCAAGTTCAGTTGAACCTTCGGAACATGTCATACATCCTTCAGCAACAACTTGCATCTGGCTCCTATGCCGACAATTCGGCATGTACCTTCATTCCCCATCTAGACACAACCGTGCTCACCTGCTGTGTAGGATGAGAAGCATTTCCGGTCCAGGGTCAGATGGAACGACGCCCCAGAATCGACAACCCACGTTGTCTCGTCGCTGGCAAGATTCATCTCACTCTCCTCGGTGATGAGCATCAACTCTTCTTCACTTGCCGCAACCGCCGTCGTTCCCTTCCGGTCCGCCCCCCTTCGATCTTTGTGGTTCTGGTCTGGTGACCGCTTCAAATCGGTACTGTCGATTTCCTTGTCTTTCTGGAAATGCCGACAGTTCTTCTGGAAGTGCCCCGGCTTCCCACAGTAGAAGCAAGTATGCCTCCCTCTTGACTTCGACCGTGTCCCCGACTTTTCCCGGTTCTAGGGACTGTGGTTCCTTTGTCTTCCTCATTCCGATTCAGTAAAGAGCAATTTGGAGTCAGAGCTCGTATCCTTGTCTTTTCGACGTGCCTCCTCATCTAGCAAACTCGACTTGACTCTTGCTAGGGATAACTATTTTCCTTCAGGTCCGGCGTTGCCCAACGTGACAACCAACGTTTCCCAGCTATCCAGAAGGGAACCGAGCAGGAGTAATGCTAGTACCTCATCGGCAAGAGGTACTTCCAACGACGTGGCTTGGTTTATCAGCCCCTGGAAGGTATTCATGTGCTCCGCCATACTGGAGCCATCTTGGTACCGGAGCCGCACTAGCTTCCAGAATACCGAAACCCGATTAACGACATTCTTGTTCTGGAACATAATGCCAATCTTCTCCCAGAGCTCATGAGCCTTGTTCTCCTCATTGAAGTTGTTGTACAAGCTGATGTCGATGAAGCACCGTATGTACATCGTTGTCTTCATGTGCATCACCTCCCATATCGTGGCATCGATCTTGTTCGGTCTTGCGTCCCCAAATTACACCGGCAACCAAAGATCTTTAACCACGAGCATGTCCCTCATCTTCGACTTCCACACTGAGTAGTTGGAGCTGGTGAGCTTGAACATGCCGCCAAACGAATCTTCCATTTTCTATGTCGTTTCACACTGATACCAGATTGACACGAATATGCGGAATAATCCTCGGCCACAATCGAGTCTTCGAATCAACCACACAAAAACTGGGAATAGGAAGTAAGTACACAAAGTCACACAAATAGAAAACAAGAGAAAGTGCACATGATGTTTGCGTGGAAAACCCTGAATGGGAAAAACCACGAGAGTCCACAAACTCCAAACTATCACTATGTAACAAGAATACAATGGAGAGTCACAAAGGCAATGACCTCGTGCTCACAATCTTCGCCTGGCGGTGGTTACAATAAAGACTCTTAGAGGTCTCTCTCTCTCTCACTCACTCTCTCTTTATATCTTTGTACAACAGTTACAACATATAACAATGATGGCAACTAACTAAAGTGTTTGCCCTAGGTCATATTTATACTAATATGACTTTAGGACTATTTACAAATATAGCCCCAATGGGCTCTCAGAAACATATTTACATATATGTCCCTTCATCCGGTGAGGGATTCTCACCGGGCCTGCACCATCCGGTTCTCACCGGGTCTTCCTTGCCGGGTACTCATCATATCCCATCCGAAGGGACCGAAATCCTAACATCGACTAACATGCCGATGGAGACCAGACTCCTCTTTAGATCAGGTACATGCCAAACTTGGTGCAGGGTTATTAAGTTGTCATTCGGCAATTTGATAGGAACTTCTCCGGTTCCAACAATGTTGCACTCCTGCCCATTTCCTAGTCGGACCGTGCCGCTAGCATCGGTTGAGTAGTCCGAAAACCACTCTTTGTTGGGGGTTATGTGGAATGTAGCACCAAAGTCTAGTAGCCACGTATGTGCAACTTGTGCACTATAGAGGACTTCTACGATCATCGAGTCCTCTAGGGAGAGGATTTCTCCGGATCAGGTGTCGGTAACATTGATTTGGTTTCCGACAGGATAGTGGTCCGAGTCGGAACGTTCCCTATTCTGCTCGGATCGCTGACCACTCTCTTTTTTCTTTTTCGACCAACAATCGGAAACATTGTGGCCAACTTTCCTGCAGTGTGTGCAATACTCGCTTGTTCGGGCCGTTTTCGACTTCGACCGTTGTTGGTCCCCTCTCGTTCTTGATCGACTATATTGTCAACCAGTTCTGTCGACTTGTTCTTTCGGTCGAACGAGTCGGTCAAGTGGTGGGCTTCTGCCGACTCATCGATGGTCATTCCCATTGATTTTCGCTTGATGTCCTCTGTGAGGACTTAGCCAATTGTTTCGTCCAGGTTCAAGATTGGTCGGCTATTGGCGTATGTCATGCAGAATACCTCCCAACTCGTCAGCAAGCTTGATAGGAGGGCAAGGGCTTTTACTTCTTCTTCGAAGTTGATCCCTTGGGATGAGAGCTCTAACAACACCCGGCTGAAGGTGTTGATGTGGGAGGTCGTCGGATCGGTCTCTTTCATATTCATGTTGAACAATTGTTTGATTAATATCAGTTTCGAAGATGAGGACTTCTTCTCGTAGACGTCTTGTAACTTCTCCCACAATGAGAACGTGATCTTCTCTTTTGCCATGTTGAAATAGAAGTTTTCAACCAGATGCATTCGAATGGTGGATCTTGCTATCTTGTCCAATGACCTCCACTCTTCTGCTTTCATTGAGTCAAGCTTTTCGTTGTGCCGAATGGTCTTGACTTGTCTTCTAATGATCAACACATCCTACATCATCTCTTTCCACAGGGCAAAATTTTTGCCATCAAATTTTCTGATTTCAACTCCTATTCCAGATGTTGAAGTCACATTCTTTCTGTGTGTTTGAGATTTCTGACCTGGTCTTTTCATTCAGCTTCTTCTTGTTGTTGTTGTTGTTTGTTGACGTCGCACAACAATATCGACTCTGATACCATTTGTTGCGTGTAGTACGTTTATGCGGAAGTGTTTGTTCGGATCTTACGACTGTGTATAGCAAACAACATATGCACAGAAGATAGGGAAGGCAAAGAGATAGCCTTACACAGATACAACTTTAATGGAAAGCTTCTTATTTTCTGCATAACACGTTTCTCTATCAGAGATTACAATGCTCTTCTCTTTGTCTCTATCATTACAACGTTAAGTATTCGCTTATATACTAAGCCCTAACTTAGTAGCGAGTTCACACTCGGATGGATACAAAGTGGAAGGAGTCGACCTTTTCTGCCAACAATGCATAGGGTATCTTTTCATTAAGCTCTCTCTCCTTGTCGATCGAAGGAGAGTCCTTGTCGGTTAGTTGTGTTGACGTACAGAGCTGAGTCGGTGCCAGCTTAGCATTGTCCACGTTGAACCTTCTAAGCACCTTTCGTATATAATTGAATTGGGAGAGCCGAAAAGTCTTCGTCATCTGATTTCTCTCAATCCTCGTTGTCGTGATGTTGCACGTCCAACGAGAGAAGTAGCGAGTTCACACTCGGATGGATACAAAGTGGAAGGAGTCGACCTTTTCTGCCAACAATGCATAGGGTATCTTTTCATTAAGCTCTCTCTCCTTGTCGATCGAAGGAGAGTCCTTGTCGGTTAGTTGTGTTGACGTACAGAGCTGAGTCGGTGCCGGCTTAGCATTGTCCACGTTGAACCTTCTAAGCACCTTTCGTATATAATTGAATTGGGAGAGCCGAAGAGTCTTCGTCATCTGATTTCTCTCAATCCTCGTTGTCGTGATGTTGCACGTCCAACGGGAGAAAAAGTGTGATTCCACACACATTACACAAACGATTATAAATATGAAAATTATCCTAGTAGGGTCTAGTAGCAATTCAATAGATACAAAGGGGTGAAAGTGAAGTTTGAACATTGCACCTTTAGCATAGAAGACATTTGGCTTACCACTACGATTACTATCATGTACTTCAAATTTGATATGTTTTGTTTTCATATTCAATTTACACGCAAAACAACCATATGAAAGACCGAAGAGAGAGGGCCAAAGGCTGGGTTCCCGTAGGGCGGGAACTCTAGCAACCAACTCCATGTGCATTGGTTTTTTTCATGTTACAAAGCAAAACCATGTGCATAGACACCATGGCCCCAAACCCATGGTTTTGTGCATGGACTAACCTAGAAAACCCTACTAGGGTTGTGTAAGGGTAGGGCTCAATATGTGATATCACCATCATCATCACCATCAATATAAAATTCTTCTCATAATTATACTTCTTATTGTTGTTCTTCTTCTTTTATCTTCCATCAATATTATTATACTTCTTATTGTTCTTCTTATAATCTTCAATCTTTCAATCTTGTCAAGTGTAACAATGTTTCCTTGACTCGAAAATTGACATTGTCCTCTTTTCGATAACTTGGCAAACATCCTCATTGGCGCAAATGTTCTCCCCGGTCCAAGACCCCAGTGGTCCTGCTCAAGTAGCACATGCACCCGAGCATTTTCGTGACATCGTGCCCAAGATATGTCGGGCTTGTTTGAGTTCCTTCATCGAGAATTTATTGTGAAGGCTCCACTTTAGTCTTCCAATTTCGGCTTGATTTCTCCCTACAATCAACATATCATCGACATAGTCGAGGTCCGGTTGGTAAAACTTCGTTCGCCTAACTTGTTTGAATCTCCTAGGTGACAATTTTTTCGGTTCGGATCCTTCGATCAGCACGATTGACCAATCAACAGGACTTGAACCATCTTTAGGAGTCTGTCTAGATGATCCGCTCCTACAATTGGAGTGCGTTGTTTTTGGATCATCCTCCCCTTCTTCGGGATTGATTGACAGAGGGATTGGTTCCTTGGTTGTTTCGACTCAACCTTTCGTGACTTAGACAATTTGGGCGAGTTGGTCGATTCAACTTTGTCCTTTTGGCTCTTGTCGATTTTTTAGTCCAATAAATTTCGACTATTGGACCTCTTGTCGTTCTGGATTCAGCAAGATGGTGGCTGGTTTGGTCATCTTCGACTATTTGTCGAATTGCCAATTTAGCCCGGTCAGTCGGTCCTTCTATGACCAATCTATCAAGGTCAAATGAGAATTTTTTACAGATTTTCTTAGGCTAGGTCGGGTTGGAGAGTATTGAGTCTTCATTGAAGACTAGGTCGCTACTTCGGAACAATGTTCACTTCTCCGAATCCCATAGGCAATAATTGAAGTCTCCATCGGTTCCATAATCGAGAAATATACACTAAAGTGCATGGGATGCAAACTTGACCCTTTTATATCGGGGAATGAAGGTGTAGGCTTCACATCCGAATATATGGATTCTATTGTAAGTCGGCTTGCATGTGCCACTTTGAGCTGCACTATTCTCAACGGTGATAGCTTTATCAAGTAGGCAACCATCTGTAGTGCCTTAGCCCAGAATTCTAGCTTGAGACCGGATTGTTGGAGCATTTCCATCACCCTCTCTTGGATTGTATGGTTGATCGATGCCATTTTGCATGGGAGTATATGGGACGATCGTTTGGTGCCAAATCCCTTTGTCAGACAAGTACTGTTTGAAGGCTCAGGAGGCTTATTTGTTGGCATAAAAGGACGTCTCCTTCCACTTTGTATCCGTCCGAGTGTGAACTCATTATTAAGTTAGGGCTTAGTATATAAGCGAATACCTAGCATTGTAATGAAGTGATGAAGAGAAGAATATCGTATCTCTGAGAGAGAACGAAGAAGAAATAAGAAGCTTTCCATTGAAGCTCGAAACTGCGTAAGTCTCCGCCTTATGTATTTTTTTTGTGTGTTGTTTGCTATTCATAGCCCACAAAAGATCCATATACGTTTCTGCATAAACGTGCTACTTGTAACAAGTGGTATCAGAGCCAACCTTGCTGTAACAAACAATAGAAGAATCTAAAAGAAAAGACCAAGTCAGAAATCTCAAGCTCACAGATAGAATATGGATTCAACATCCGGAATAGGAGTTGAAATAAGAAAGTTTGATGGCAAAAACTTTGCACTTGGGAAAGAGATGATGTAGGATGTGTTGATCATCCGACGACAAGTTGAGGCCATTAGGCACAACGAAAAGCCTGCGTCGATGACAACAGAAGAGTGGAGATCAGTGGACGAAATAACACGCTCCACCATCCGAATGCATCTGGCTGAAAACGTCTATTTCAGCACGGCGAAAGAGACGACATTGTTCTCACTATGGGAGAAACTTCAGGTTGTATATGAAAAGAAGTCCTCATCTTCAAAACTGATCTTGATCAAACAACTGTTCAACATGAAGATGAAAGAGACCAGTCTGACAACCTCCCACATCAACACCTTCAACCAGGTGTTGTCAGAGCTCTCGTCACAAGGGATCAACTTCGAAGAAGAAGTGAAAGCCCTTGCCCTCCTATCGAGCTTGTCGGCGAGTTGGGAGGTATTATATACGACATACACCAATAGCCGACCGATCCTAAATCTGGACAAAACAACCGGCCAAGTCCTCACAGAGGACATCAGGCGAAAATCGATCGGACTAACCATCGATGAGTCGGTAGAACCCCACCAATCGACCGAGTCGTTCGACCGATAGAGTCGAACGAAAGAACAAGCCGACAGAACCAGTAGACGCTATAGCCAATCGAGAACGAGGGGAGACCGATAGCGGTCGAAGTCGAAAGCAGGCCGAACAAGTGAGTATTGCACACAATGTAGGAAAGCTGGCCACAATGTTTTTGACTGATGGTCGATAAAGAGAAAAGAGGGTGGTCAACAATCCAAGCGGAACTAGGGATGTTCCGACTCAGACCACTCTTTAGTCGGCAACTAGATCAATGTTACCAACACTCAATCCAGAGAAATTCTCTCTCTAGAGGATTCGATGATCGGAGAAGTCCTCTACAGTGCACAAGATGCACATACGTGGTTACTGGACTCCAGTGCCACATTTCACGTGACCCCAAGTATCGAATGGTTTTCGAACTATTCCGTCGATGCCAGAGGCATAGTCCGACTAGGCAATGGACAGGGGTGCAAAGTTGCAGGAACTGGAGAAGTTCCCATTAGATTGCCGAATGGCAACTTAATAACCCTGCACTAAGTTCGGCACATACCTGATCTAAAGAGGAGTCTGGTCTCCATCGGCATGTTAGCCGAAGACGGGTACAAAACGACTCTACATGAGTCAACATGGGTGATTAGCCGAGGAAATCTCAAAATCGGGAATGGGTACAAGTATAACAATCTATACCCATTGATGGCAATCAACCCTGAAGGGGTCGTGAACGTAGCCGAAAAGACCGACCCGAACCTATGATATGCCCGAATTGGCCATATGTCTCAAGCCGGGCTTGATCGGCTGATATCGGTTGGCTACATCCCGAAACTCCAGGCAAAGACAGACTTCTGTGAGCATTGTTGATATGGGAAATAGACCCGAAGTCCGCATTCTCTCCATTACGAGACGGTACGACAACCCCTAGAGCTCGTGCACACAGACATATGTAGGCCCATGCCAGAGCGATCACTAGGAGGCTCTTGGTACTTCATCACTTTTGTAGATGACTGTACACGGGCATACTCCATCAAGTCCAAAGATAAAGCGCTCGAGGTCTTCACTCGGTGGATAGTTGAAGTGGAGAACCAGTCAGGACACAGAGTCAAGACACTCCAGTCCGACAATGGAGGTGAGTATACCTCCAGAGCCTTCAAGCAGTACCTATCTAACAAAGGAATCCGGCATCAAAAGACCGTTCCTTACACACCCATTTAGAATGGGGTGGTTGAACGGCTCAACCGAATGATCCAGGAGAGGATGACGACAATGCTCCAGCAAGTCGGACTGAAGCTGGAATTTTGGGCCGAAGCATTGCAGACGACAGTTTATCTGATAAATCTGGCACCGTCAAGAGCAATCAGGCTCGAAGTGCCACAGGCACTATGGTCAGGCAAACAGCCGACCTACGATAGGCTCCGTATATTCGGATGCGAAGCCTACGCGTTCATCCTCAGGGACAAGAGGACGAAGTTGGCACCCCATGCAACGAAGTACATATTTATCGGTTATGGGACC
Source organism: Azolla caroliniana (assembly GCF_043228905.1). Taxonomy (NCBI): domain Eukaryota; kingdom Viridiplantae; phylum Streptophyta; class Polypodiopsida; order Salviniales; family Salviniaceae; genus Azolla; species Azolla caroliniana. The sequence goes on from NW_028230447.1 coordinate 14,484,549, forward strand.
GATGGGGACTTCGGCTACTGGCTATTGGGACCCTGAGAACCGGAAATTGATTTGGAGCAGTGACGTAGTCTTCAATGAAGATTCTATCTTCTCTCAGAAGAAACAAACAGAAAACAGTTGGTAAGAAGGTATCCTTCGAAGATGACAACACTGTCGTAGAATATCTCGTCGTGATAGAAGACCTAGAGCTAGAGTAGATGGACGTAAAGACATCATTCCTAGACGGAGATCTGGAAGAAGACATATACATGTCTCAATCGGCAGGCTTCACGACAACGGGGGAGGACAATCACCTCGTATGCAGACGGAAGAAAAGCCTCTATGGCTTGAAATAAGCATCGAGGATGTGGTACCAGAAGTTTGAATCCTATATCATGCAGCTTGGATACCGGCGATCTGACTTCGACCCATGCATGTATGTTCGGCAACTAGTTGACGAGTCCAGGATCTACCTGATCCTATTTGAACAATCCAGGATCTACCAGGGAGCAATCAAGTAGAGATCAGTAAGCTGAAGCGGAGCCTTCATGCAAAGTTCGCGATGAAGGAACTGGGACAAGCCTGACACATACTGGGCATGAGGATAGAGCGAAATCGGACGACCAAGACTCTCGCAGTCCGACTACATCCGCAAGGTGCTGAAGCGCTTCAACATGGAGAATGCGAAGCCAACACTGATACCACTTCCGACGTCGATCAGACTAACGGACAGAGACTCTCCTTCGACGGACAAGGAGAGAGAGCTCAATGGCAAGATGCCCTACGCATCGGCAGTAGGAAGTATCATGTACGCAATGGTGGTGACCCAACCCGACCTAGCCTATGTCGTAGGGGTGGTCAGCCGATACATAAACCCAGGAAAGAAGCATTGGGAGGCCATCAAGCACATCCTTACGTATCTGAAAGGAACCATGGATGCTCATCTGACTTTTGGACTAACAACCTCAGACGAGGTCGAAGGCTACACCGATTCTGACTATGCTGGGAATGCAGATAATCGGAAATCGACATCATGTTACGTCTTCACCTATGGTGGCGGTGCAATATCATGGAGGTCAAAACTTCAAGAGTGCACGACTCTGTCTACCACAGAAGCCGAGTACATAGCAACATCAAAAGCAACAAAGGAAGCGATTTGGCTGCATCGACTCTATGCTGACTTCGGAACTACAAGCCGAACCAACTAACCAACGTCGATCATCTATTGCAACTCACAAAGCACAATACACCTCATCAACAATCCCGTCTACCATGCGAAGACAAAGCACATTGAGGTGCGGTATCATCACATTCGGGAGAGCTCGTGATAGAGAAGGAACTCGAAATCTGGAAGATTGACACTGAGGTGAACATCGTCGATTGCCTGACGAAGCCACTCTCAGATCAATGCTTCGGAACACTAAGGATGAAGATGGGACTACAACAAGTGATTGAGCAGAAGAAAGTTGAACGAGGAGCAACAGGTAAGAGCTGATCAACACACATACTATACCTCTGCCGACTCGGCTATATGCCGACAGACTTGTAAATGTAAAATCTAGTTGAATTTGTAATCTAGGTTTACGGGGGAGATAACCCCAAACATTTGTATATGTGTAAAAGAGTAGTCCTTTTACGGGGGAGTTTGTTGGCATAAAAGGCCGACTCCTTCCACTTTGTATCCGTCCGAGTGTGAACTCGTTATTAAGTTAGGGCTTAGTATATAAGCGAATACCTAACATTGTAATGAAGTGATGACGAGAAGAATATCGTATCTCTAAGAGAGAACGAAGAAGAAATAAGAAACTTTCCATTGAAGCTCGAAACTGCGTAAGTCTCCGCCTTATGTCTTTTCTGTGTGTGTTCTTTGTTGTTCATAGCCCACAAAAGTTCCATATATGTTTCCGCATAAACGCACTACGCTCAACATTATTCACCTCCATTGTCGGACCAAAGTGTCTTCACTCGGTGTCCTAATCAATTCTCTACTTTGGCTAACCACCGAGAGAAGACCTCGAGCACTTCACCTTTGGACTTAATCGAGGAAGCCCATACTTTCCGTGTGCAATCATCTGCAAATGTGATGAATTACCAGGAGCCACCTAGCGATCGTTAGGCATCGGCCCACATATATTAGTGTGGACCAGTTCTAGGGGTTGTCGTACCATCTCATAATGAAGAGAGTGTGAACTTCAGGTTTGTTTCCGGTAATGACAATGCTCGTAGAAGTCTGTCTTTGTCTGGAGTTTTGGAATGTAGTCGATCGCCATCAGCTAGTCTAGTCTGGCTTGGGACATATGGCTGAGTCAGCCATGGCATAGGTTCAAATCATGTCATTCGGCTACGTTCACTGTGCCCTCTTGATTGATCACCATCAGTGTATATAGATTTTTGTATTTGCATCTGCACCCGATTTTCATGTTTCTTTGGATGATCATCCATTATGACTTCCTGAGAGTCGTTTGGTACCCGACTTCAACTAGCATGCCGATGGAGACCAGACTCCTTTTTAGCTCGGGTACATGCTAGATTCGGTGTAGGGTGATGGTTTTATCATTCAACAATTGAATGGGAACCTCACCGATCCCTGCGATTATGCATTCTTGCCCATTGTTGAATCAGATTGTGCCGTTGGCCTAGTTGAATAGTTTGAAAACCATTCGATGTTGGAGGTAACCTGAAATGTGGCAATGAAATCCAACAGCCACATTCACACATCTTGTGTGCTGTGTAGGATTTCACCGGTCGATGTCTCCTCCAAGGAGAGGATTTCACCAAACCAAGATTCGAGGACATTGACTTGGTTGTCGATTGGAGAATGGCTCGAATAAGATTGTCCTTGTATTAGATCGAATTTCTGACCATTCTCCTTTCTCTTGATCGACCAACAGTTAGAAATGTTGTGGTCAACCTTTCTGCATTGTATGTAGAAGACATTTGACTGATTATTCCTTGACTTTTCTCATACATGGCTTGCAACTTCTCCCACAGAGAATGTCGTCACCTCCTTTGCCATCTCGAATAGACGTTCCTGGCTAGATGCATTGGATGGCTGACCTGGCTATGTCATCCATATATCGCCATTATTTTGTAGTCATTGAAACCGACTTATCGCTATGTCGTATTGCTTCAACTTGTTGTTGGATGATAATGACATCCTACATCATCTCCTTCCACAAGGCAAAGTTCTTTTCGTTGAACGTTTGGATTTCCACGTTTGTGCCGGATGTAGAAACCATCTTCTCGAAGTGCGGTTTTGCTGGCTTGGTCTTTTCTCTCAGCCAAATAACTTCTCTTTCTCAGCTAGCAACAAGAACACATTTGAGCATTGATGGTAGACTTAGATTATTCTCTCTCGTTTTTATTGTAAGTACCTTCCCCTAGTGGTAAGTTGTTACACTACAAGCATTATGTCTTGGATTTGAAACCCAATTATGCCACCTCTCTATTATATACTTAATATATATCTCTTTTAATTCACCAGATGCCATTGTGGAATGTAGGGGTTTAACCCGTGCCTGTTGGTCTCCATTGGGCAACCTTATTAAGTGAGCTGCATCTATCTAGGTTCTCTCTCTCTCTCTCTCTCTTTCTCTCTCTCTTTTTCGTAAATCAATGTTTTGTTATTAAAACAAGATGATAATACAACCCTTGCTCTCTCTCTCTCTCTCTCTCTCTCTCTCTCTCTCTCTCTCTCTTTATTTTTTTGTCGTAATTGGCTTACCCTAGTGGTAAGTTGATAGCACTATAAGCATTGCGTCTTGGGTTTGAAACTTAATTTTTCCACCTCTCTATACTTCATCTCTCTCTCTCTCTCTCCATAGGAAATTACAACATAGGAAATCCATGGACCACACAGGATTGCGAGCCGAGCACATCATATATGCTCGAGAGTGCCTAGCTCCCCTTCTCACTCTAATCTTCAACCGCGCCCTCGCCGAGGGTTTTCCACCACAATGGGCCATGAACACTGTGGCCCCTATACATAAAGGAGGGGACCCAATGGACCCAAATACATATAGGACCATTATGATAGGTCATACGCTTGCTAAACTATATGGTGCAGTAATGGAAGCGGAGCTCAGTGATTATATGGAAACATTAAGTCTTCGAGCACCTGAGCAGGCTGGCTTTAGACGAGCCTTCTCCACTATTGACCACATCTTCACACTTAGGTGCTTAATTGACCAAACAAAGGCTCGTAAGAAGAAACTATATTGTTGCTTTGTGGACTTTCGCAAAGCCTTTGATACAGTTCCTAGGGAGAGGTTGTTTGATAGACTTAAGAGCTTGGAGATACCAAATGACATGATTTGGGCCATTTATGCCCTATATGAGCAAGTCTATGGGCGTGTAAGATGCCCAGGTGGCCTATCCGATTGTTTCACTAGCACCATTGGTGTAAAACAGGGTTGCCCCCTATCACCGACTCTTTTTGGGATCTACATTGATGAGATCACTGATTTTATTGCTCGTAAGGGAGGCAAAGGAGTGGCTATTGGGGATACGCAAGTTAGTCTCTTACTCTACGCAGACGACATTGTCTTGCTCTCGGAGTCGGAACACGACCTACAAAAGCATCTTAATGCCCTAGATGACTTTTGTACACAACGAGGACTGGTAGTGAATCTAGCGAAAACTAAAGTCCTTATCTTTCATACATCGTCCAGAGTTAGGAGTAAATGTCACCTCATCCTCTCTCATAAACTAGTTGAGGTGGTGGGATCTTATGTATACTTGGGAGTCACTTTTAGTGCTCGCTCAGGTAAATTCTCGATGACCCAGGCAGCCAAAGATAGGCTAACAAGAGGATATGCATCCCTCTCACTCTTAGAGAGACAATGCCACCAAGCATACTTTCAAGAGCCACGGACTAAGGGATGGCTTTTCGACTCATTAGTGACCCCGTCCCTCATGTATGCATCAGTAGTATGGGCTCCAGGTCTACCATCTTTCATGTGGACGCAATTGGAGAGACCTTTAGTGGTGATGTTATCACGTCAACTCCGAAGCAAATCGACAGTACCACATGACATTATTAGAGCGGAGTTTAGCCTACCCCCGATGTTAGTAGAAGCACTCTTTCAAGTGGTAGCTTTTATTCATCGGATACATAGTCAACCACAAGATAGGATATCCCGTCGAGCCTTTGAGGCATCCCGATCCTTACATGTGTCTGGAGACACCAACTCTTGGTATAGCATTGTGGTGAGTTGGTTATTTGCAAATGGCATAGACATTAATAACCTACCTCCCCTTAAGTACAACCATGGGACTGATCAAACTTTAATCTCTCGTGAAGATCGTAATAAAGTGATACGCCAAGAAATATGGCAAATCTACACTCGATACAAATGGATCACCCCACGAGAGCCACTCCCATCTAAAATGGTGTACTATAAGGAACACTTCTTGCACTTCTCTAAGTTAGGGTTTATTACACGACCAAGATACCTAGATACTTTCTTATCAAATGCACTAAGGGTGGCCATTGGACAACTTAGGATATCATCTCACCAACTTGAGATTGAGAATGGTCGAGCTAATAGAGTCCCTAGAGAGGAAAGGCTATGTAGGTTATGCCACATAGAGATAGAGGATGAGTATCACTTCACATGCAAGTGCCCAACTTATGCCGAGATACGGGCGGAATACCAAGACATACTAGGACCCTCTCCCACCCTCTCCAAACTATTAGATACCCCGAGTGTAAAGAGACTAGGTAGGTATATCTTAGAGCTAAAACAACATAGGGAGGATAAACTACAAAGTGTTAATCATAACCCTTTTACTACTCATCAACATGTACCTAGTGTAATTTTTCAGGAACATGGGGAGACGATGAATGTGGATACACTTATGCCGCTCGGCCTCTCCCTTGAGGAAGCAGAAATACAAAGAGCAACCAAACGTCCTCGGATGTTGGGCTTCAACACAAGTCAACGTGGAGTAGAAAAGATTAAGAAGATAAGGGAACGTGAGCTACGTCGACTCGAAGCTATGGTTGGGGTACCTCTTACATGGGGACCACGGGCCACATCCACATCATGGCAACCCTTTGACCCCCCGCTTCTCTTCGAGAGACTTGGATGGAAATGAAATTAGGCCTAGTATAGAATCATTCTCATTGTAGAACATGTTTTTTATATAGAACATGTTTGTTGTTTTCTTAGAACTATTTAGCTTAAACTCTATTTTATCTTATTTTTATTTTTACTTTCGATGAATGGGTAAATATCCCATTTTTGTCGTACACCTTTTGTCTCATGGGCCAATTTTGGCCTTAGAAGACGTTAATATATCTTTCTTTCTTTCTTTCTTTCTCTCTCTCTCTCTTTAGAACCCCAATTATGTCACCTCTCTATTACATACCCCATATATATCTCTTTTAATTCACCAAATGTCATTGTGGAATGTAGGGGTTTAATTTCTATAACTATGAAATCGATACAAACACTCTAAGTACCCATAATGGAGAGGGAGAAAGAACAAATGATGCTCCCTTCAAGACTAACAGTAAATGAAAACTCAACTCAAGAGGACTAGTCCCACTACTCACAATGTATGGAATGGAGATACCTACGACCATGTGGAGAGTTTCGAGACCATCATGCATGTTGATGACCCTTAGTACAGATGTGTGGCCGACCACTTTTGAGCTGCTCAGTATGGATGATCCAGTAGTGGCTGGTTTATGAGGCCCTCTTGAAAGAAACGATGGAAAAGATTCCGAGCATGTAAAAGATAAGAAAAGGAGGAGTTTCTTGACCAGGCTAGTGTTGCCAAGACTAAAAAAGAACTGAACGGAATCCCGCCGCCCATAGATTCCCCGGATCAAATTCTTAGCCACTAAAAACCATACACATGACTACATCGGGTTTAGGGTTTACGCCATCAAAGCGAACATATGTGACGAAAAATGCACATAAAGCCATCTAGGGTTTGGTTTGGCAGAACAAGTTTAAGTTAGGGTTTGTTTTTTTGTGTGAGAGTGAAAGACTTGGGGTTGGGGGCACACAGCTTTGAAAAGCCTCCTCCTATTTACGGCCCCGCATCCATAGGTCGTCCGATCTTTGAAGATCTGACGGTCAATAAGCTCTGCAAACCCTCTGCCTATTTGTGTGTGTGTGTGTTTTTTTTTCTGTCTGATGATTTTTGCTTTGTGGGTTTGATTTTTTAGGGTTTTCAGAGGGGTCCCTCAATTCTTTTTTTTTTCTTTTTTTTTTTCTGTTTCTGCTCGGCAATTTTCCTTCTTCTTCTTCTTCTTCCCATCAATTTTGATCTTTCCTGGTTTTGATGAAGGTATTTTATTTTGTTTGATGATCTGATTTAGACACATCTTTACATCTGTTTTTGCCTGCTGTTTTCACTAATCTTCCCTTTTTATTTGCAGGACCCATTTGCACAGACTTTTCTTTCCTCTGTTTTAGAAGTTAGGAAAAACTGAGTTTCATCCTATATCATTTTTGATTTAGTGAATACATATTTCTGCCTCCCCCCAATTCTGATTAAAAGAAGGAGAAAAATAGACTTCGTGATCAGCTTCAATATTTGGCAAATAAATTCATCTAAGACTAAGCTCAAGGTGAGGTTCAGATGTCCATCTTCTTTCTATGAGTTTTGGTTTTAAACTCGGTTTTTTAGTTTTAACATACACCTTTGCTCTTCTTGAAATTTACACAGAGATCCAATCAAATAACAGCAGAAAAGATTCATATTTTGTATATACTGTGCCGATTTGTAAATGTACATGTTTGGGTTGATATGTGACCATATCACACGAAGGCAGTAACAGGATACCTATATATATATGTCCATGTGCTTGATATCAGACAGTGATAACAACAGGTCATCGTTCCGCCGGATGTAACGATTTTCTTTCTGTAAAAGTCATCATCCTTTTTCATCTGTCCTAGTCGAGATTTTGTTGGAATTTGGAATCTAGTTAGAATTCCAGTTTGGATGGAATCTGGAACCTTGTGGCAGGATTTGTTCAGCTAAGGTGAATTCTATAATCTAGTGGACAGTTTGTTTGGTTGTGTCAGAGAGTGGAGCTACTCTAGATTTGTTTCCGGTTAAGTTGGAATAAATTTGGAATCTTGTTTAGAGAGGGTCAATCTGGTCTAGTTAGAATCTGGTCAAAGTTTGGTCAAGTCAGTTGTTGGGATCAGTATGGCAACCGAGAATCCCATGAGAATAACGGGAAATCTTGGGATGTCTGAGAGCGAGAGAACATCTTCGTCTTCTTCTTCTTCAACTGATAGTGTGGCACAAGAGCTAGGTTTGTTACTACGGAGTCATTCACGCCTCGACAATCTTCTCAATAAAAGAGACCTAATGCCACACCGGAGTGGAAGTGCCCCTCCTAGTGTGGAAGGGTCTCTAGCATCCATGGGTGGTTTATTAAATCATCGATTCTCAGGTGTTTCAGTGTCTAAAGAAAGTAACAGGACTGTTGATTCAGAACATGACTTAAGATCTGATCCTGCCTATTTAGCTTACTATTACTCTCATGTTAATCTAAACCCAAGGCTTCCTCCACCTCTTGTTACAAGGGATAATTATGTTCTTGCCCAACGATTGGCTAGTGGTGGCGACAAGAAGAAGCTGAGGTCCTTCGATGATATAAACAGTAGGTCTTTGTTCTCCTCACAACCCATGCTTCCTACTCATGATGAAGAGCCCGAATTCTCGGAAGATGAAAAATCTCCCCTGGGTGGTTTGATGACACATGTATGGAATGAACAAAATGCTGATGGGCAGTTGTACGGGAATAACCGGCCGAAAAGCTTGGTAGATCTTATACAGGTACACATCAACATCTTGTTTGGTTATCTGCTATTATCAAAATGTTAAGGTCATAACGTAGACATTGTTTTCTTTTTTGACTCGATAGGTTGTAGCTGTACTTAGATTCCTGCTAGTTGCCTTTTATGTTAACAAGGTTCTAGATAGCCTTAAGCTTGACTGGGGTTTTGACTAGACAGATTGCAACTGGTCTAGGTTTCTGTCAGACAGGTTTTAGGTGGACCAGGATTTTGATCAGATTGGATGCTGCCTGATCTAGCATAAAGTGATGGCTATGAATATTGTTATGCATTTTAGCTTGATTATAGATTTGAACTCAGCAATAGTTTTACGAGTTCGTTTTTATTTTAACCAGGTTTTATTATGATCTAGTGCAATCAACCCCTAACAATGTGTGCCCATAACATAGAGATTTGGCAGGACGCATGTATATGTTGTTAGGGTCTTGGTAAGAGAGCGTTCGTCTTGACCAGGATTTGAGTAGGTAGATATTATATTGATCTAGCATTCATTAACTACTAATGTTAAGGTTTTCATAAAGTGTATCTTCACTAAGATTTTGCTGAGATATTTTTTTCTTGACATAGATTTTATTAACCCCCTGATAATATACTTATGCACATGCTCAATAGCAGAAAGATTGGCTACATTTTATTCGTTGTTGTACTTGCTCAGGTGGTTTTTTAATTCGACAGATTTTAGGGTTAATATCTTGTGGGTTTCTTAACAGGAAGATTTTCCAAGAACACCATCCCCGGTTTTCACTCAGTTGCGACCTTCTAGTAGGATTGCTAATGAAGAGGGTTCTGATGGAACGTCTACATTAGGACAATTAACACAAATTCGGGACTCATCATCAATTTCTGCTGCTGCTATAACTGAACTTAATGCTGTTCTATTAGGTTCTCGTTCAGCCACACCCATAAACAGTGGCCTTGGTTCTCGATCAACAACACCAAACCCCATTGTGGGTTCTCGTTCATCCACTCCCAACCCATCTCTAGGTCACATGATGGGAAACTCTTCTTGTCCTGTGGCAAGGCGACCCGCGCCAGAGCCCGATATCTCTATGTTAAATCGAGGCTCAAATATAGGATTAAATGGATCCTTATCTGGTGCATCTGGATCCACCGATTTGTCTGTTTCTTTGCAAAAGCTAAGCCTTTCATCTGAGATGAAGTTGGATTCAAACCAACAAGAGTTATTATTAAATAATCAACATTCTTTGCATCATCTACACACATCTCAGCTTAATAATCGCTCTCAAGTGCACAGTAATTTACAAGTTCCAGAAGCTCCTCAGCAACGGAGGTCAGATTTGAACAATCGAGGGCAAGCAAAACATAATCCTTTGAGTGGTCAGTCTTCCCAGTCTGTGAATCTACAAAATGAAAGTCTAAATAATATGTATGCAGCTGCGGCTGCCGCAGCTGCAATGTCGTATATGGCAGCTAATCCTTACTACCAGAGTTTACAAGCCTATACTCCCTATGGATATGGAGTGAACCCCACGCTGATGCCTTCTATGATGGCTAATTATCCATCTCCGGTGGCTTATGATTCGGTAGCGGCAGCAGCAGCAGCAGCAGCTGCTGCCGTAGCTGCTGGGATTGGTGGCAGATCACCATCCTCTGGGTCAACCAATGCTGATATGTACAAGTATGCATCTCAAGGTGGAGGATCTTCACAATCTCACTTGCAAAACCCTTTGTATTATCACTACTTGCAACAGTATGCAATGGAGGATGCTCGAGGCGCTTTAAATCTCAATGATCCCTCCTCCAATTTTGGAGGTTATAATCATCGTGTGGACTCTGTAGAGATGCAAAAGAATCATATGCCTGGATATGATAAAAAAAATCAGTACTCAAGAAGTGGGTCATATGGGATACCTATGGCGGGCAATACTAATTCTCTCAATCTCAATCCCGGCTTCTATGGTAGCCCTCCGGGTGTGGGTTTCATGATGCCATATGCAAGCTCTCCGGTTTCAAGCCCTGTGCTGCCTGGGTCTCCTTTAGTTCCTGGGGCCTTCTCCACGAGGCATGGAGAACGCAATTTACGCTTCTCCTCAGGAACTAGAAGTACAGGTGGAAATGCATATATGGGTTGGCCGGGTCAGAATGCGAGTGATATGGGTGAAGAACCTAGAGGGAATTCTCTGTTAGAAGAATTGAAAAACAATAAAGCAAGGCGGTTGGAGCTTGAAGATATAGTTGGCCATGTGGTAGAGTTTAGGTAAACATTTTATTCAATTCCTGGACTTTGAGGTATGAAACTTGTTTTTGTGCTTTTCTGAATACTATTTAATGCGTCTGGATGTTTTTTTGTGTCCAGTGCTGATCAGCATGGAAGCAGATTCATCCAACAGAAGTTGGAGACAGTATCTATGGAGGAGAAGGCATCAATATTTCAAGAAGTCTTACCTCATACACTCACTCTAATGACAGATGTATTTGGAAATTATGTAATTCAAAAGGTATATGAAGCCTGGGCTACGTCTTTGATTGTGTGAAGGTCATTTAAACAAAGGGTTGGAATCATTTGTAAGAGCATCATCATTATTTTCAAGCTATATTGCATTACCTGAAAACTTTTTACAAGCAATATAGTTGTATATTATTCGCATAATGGAAAGTAACTTATCTAAATGGAACTGATGCTTTGTTTACACTAGAACTCATCCGAGCAATCTTTGTTTGCAGTTCTTTGAGCATGGAAGCCCTGAACAAAGATCAGAACTTGCAGAGAAACTTGTCGGCCACGTTCTTAACTTAAGCCTTCAGATGTATGGTTGTCGAGTCATACAGAAGGTATAAGACACCTCTATTTCTTCAAGAATTGCTTCTTTGGTCAAATGCATTTTTCATCAACAGTTGTTTACCAATGTTCGTGTTTTTTTATAATAGGCACTGGAAGTGATAGATTCAGAGCAACAGATTCGACTTATTTCAGAGCTGGATGGACATGTAATGCAATGTGTGAGAGACCAGAATGGAAACCATGTGATTCAGAAATGTATAGAGTGTGTGCCTCCGGATCACATTGATTTCATTTTATCAGCTTTCCATGGTCAAGTGGTAGTGCTCTCTACACATCCCTATGGTTGTCGAGTTATCCAGGTTAATCTTTGTCTCCAATGTGAATGTGTCAAAATTTCAAATTAAAAGACTAATTGTTTAGATACATGTTCAATTATTATGAGTTTTATGATCAGATTTTACATTCCATTTAAAGATTATCTTGTACCTATATTTGCATTTTTCTAAATTTGGCATCTTTATTATCTCTAATAGGTACTAAATTGTGATGAGCATTAAATTAAAATCTCTCATGCTACTTTATTTGGTTTGCAATTTCTGCAGCGTGTTTTGGAGCATTGTACTGATGATCAGAAACAAGATGGCGTAATGGAAGAGATATTACGCTCTGCTTGTACTCTAGCGCAAGACCAATATGGTAATTATGTTGTACAGGTGCGTCTTTTGTCTGATATGAGGTTCTTGATAGTGTTTACAATGGGCAGTTTGATTTATATAGATATCGTGCCTTTTGGCAGCACATTTTAGAACATGGCAAAGCCAATGAACGTAGTGAGATATTGACGAAAATGGCTGGACAAATCGTGAAGATGAGCCAGCACAAATTTGCTTCTAACGTTGTCGAGAAATGCTTGGAGTTTGGAGGTGCTGACGAGCGTCAGATTTTGATCCGAGAGATGTTGGGGCTAACAGACGAAAATGAACCCTTGCAGGTTGGCCTTATATGCTTCATATCACGGGATTAAGGTATTTGGGTAGATTCGTGGAAAACTAGTGGGTTTTACCTCAAAAGCTGTTCATGAGGAGAGAGCTATTAATTGGTATGGTTTTTGCTATCGTCAATTGTTTTGCTGGATTCTAAGCAATGCTACTGGGCTAAATATTTCCTGCAAAGTAGTGTTTTTTTTATAACTCAACAACTGGTTTTTGATCCAATGGGATTTTTCTAGTTTTTGAGTATTAACGGTGATGTTTTTTAAATTCACTCTGAAAAATAGTTGGTTTCACCTCCACTTTGATTATTTTTCATTGCTTGGACGTTTTTTGATATCATGAGATCTCATTAAATTCCAAGTGGATTCTAGGCATGGTATTGGCTAAACACGTGCTTGGAAATAGTGGGTCCTGTCGTTACTAATAGCTAAAGAGAACTATCAAATGGTTTGAGTTTAGTTTTTGCTGTCATGGGATATCATTCAATTTATCTATATTAGCTAAAAACCTTCTGTAGTGTAAAATAGTTGTTTTTTTCTTTAATTAAAAATATATATACCCTAAGAAATAAATCCTAAATCATGAAACGCACTACCATAAACTCTTGATGCAAAATTCATAATTCAAGTCCTCTACCTAAACCCTTTAAACCCTAAATTCTAATTCCTCCCTAGACCAGGCTGTTATTCTATTCTTTTGATCAGTAAGGGCATGTTTAAAAGAACTTAAAAAAAGATTTCATTATTGCTGTCTTTCAGGCTATGATGAAAGATCAATATGCTAACTACGTTGTCCAGAAAGTTCTCGAAACATGTGATGATGAGCAGCGTGAGATGCTGCTCTCTCGAATCCGAGTTCATTTACATGCATTGAAAAAATACACTTACGGAAAACATATCGTGGCACGGGTGGAAAAACTTGTAGCTGCTGGAGGTAAAACTTTAATCTCTTTCTTTTTGGCTACTCCTGGAATTAGAAAAGATGTCTTTTTGGTTTTTAGTTAATCGGTTCAGTGTTGGCTTCATTTGAATGCTTTCAAAGTCCTTTTTCTCTATTCAATTTCTCCAAGGAAAACTTTAAATTGGAAATAGACCATTGTATTTGAGAGTTCATATTTAATTCTTTAGTTCAATTCTCATTTGTACTTCAGATTTATAAACAGTGTAGAGAAAGAAGATACATTTAATGTTTTTTTGCCCATTTTACTAGAGCGACGTGGTGCCCTCGTATCGACAATGTGAAGAAGAAATCTCGTGTATATAATATATATACGAGACCCAATTCAAGTTTTTATTATTATATAAGATCTCAAATGTATTTTTGTGTGAATACTTGATTTGATATCAGTCTAGGATTTTGTAACTTTTTTTGGGCTTAGAATTGCCCAAAAGTTTCTTTTTCTCTTCTTACAGAACTGAATTTTTAACAAGACAAGAAATATATAGCTATATGTATTAGCTGTAATACACGCTTGTAAACAAAAAAAGAAGCTTCAGCTAGTTCTGTACAAACCCGAGGATAAGAAGCAATCACCAAGTGTATAGTCTTGGAAAAGTTTTTCTTTAAACGCATTTGGCTCCCTGGAAAAGTTTGATTTCTTTATATTCAACTCCCTGTTTCTAAAAAGGATTTGAGTTTTTCTCATCTTTCTCTGTACCGTTTTTTGTAGGATTGATAGTTGTACAGATTATAATTTAAAGATTATGATTATCGCATTTGCTGTGTCTTTAAGTATTATTGTTTTTAAACATCAATATGAACATTGCCATGCATTCATTTTTAGTTCATATGGGTTTTAACTGAGATATTTGGTTTTTCTGGTCTGTCTTGTACAAAAATTGTTGAGATCTTTGGGTTCCGAGGAACTCGAGGATTGGATGTATAAAAAGTTGTTCTGAACATATTGATCCCACAGCTTTACATGAAGTACAATGGTTTGAAGGCGTGTTTGAGATTCCTTGAAAAACAATGTTTCATCCGATGATTTATACAAGCCTATATGGAATTTTGTTCTAGACATGAAACCAGTTCAGCTAGATACTAAAGGGTAGTCAGAGATGAGCTCTTCCACATGAGCAGAAATGTGTCCTAAATTCTTTCTAAGCTAGTAAGAACTTCAGATGGCCTTTTACGTGCGTACGCAACATTACCCTAAATGCTTTTTGCCTGTTAATGTAAAACTGGCATTCATAAAGTAAAACACACCCAGGTGGTTACGAGATCTGTTGGGGCTCACCTGGAAAGGGTTTATCGTTCTAGTCAATATTACTTACTTTGATGTATGTCAATGGTGGTACATGATCAGTTCATGCAGAGTTCCAAAACACAACAGAAAAATGGCCAACTCAAATATGGTTAGGTCCTAGGGATCCAGCTTCTGGTCCATTGGGATTGTTGCATTTGCTCAAAGGACATTGTTGCCTTACCAAGAAAAACATTCCATTGAACGTTACTTTTATTTTATTACAACTGACCTCTTAAAATGGACAATGTCAAGTACTGGTCAATAGATCATGATTATTATAGATCAAGCTGTTAAACAAGGTTTGCTAAATGATTCACTCATGAATTGAATTAAGCCAATTTTTAAAGCAAAAATAAAAATAAAGTATCAAATTATTGTACAATCATGACGAGCTTAACTATTGTTAAATTGTATACCACTATCATGGAGCAAAAGGTAAGTGCATGGGCTTAACTATTGTTAAATTGTATACCACTATCATGGAGCAAAAGGTTGTCTGTGAGTTAAAAATAGGGATCGACAATGGTTTAGTTTAGGCTTAGTTGGTTTGGCCTCATCCAAGCCAAACCGGTTAACCCTAAACCGCTTTGGGGTTATCAAACCTTAACCAAACCAAATAAAACTAATCCCTAAATCAGTTTGGGAAACGTCTTGGAAACCTCCCTCCCACCTCCCCTCTCTCTCTCTCACTCAAACAATCCACTATGTATTGTACAACCTCTCTCTCTCTCTCTCTCTCTCTCTCTCTCTCTCTCTCGTCTATGTAGTCTCCTATCTCCCTCCCTCTCCTCTCTGTCATGGCCATGGAAAGCGTTGTTGAAAAAGCTTAAGGTTCAAAAAATCCTCTCACATCGACTTCTTAGAATTGCATGGGAAGCAAGCAAAAAGATGCAAAAGATGCATAAAAGCAAAATTTTGTGTTCTGGTTGGATGCAAGATTTAGAAAAATGGTTTGGTAGATGGGATGCAAGACACTTGCTTCATGATGCGTCACTAGACTCCTATGTAAATGAGGCCTTTTTGCAACGTCAATGGGACAAATGTGGTGGCTCACGCTTCACATTATACTACAAATGTTGCACCTAACTACAAAACCATATTCTTCGCAAAACGGGGAAGTCGTACACATCGATACATGTTAGAGCCCATCCCGATATTTGCCATTCAAACCATTGCTTCCATGCGACTTAGCTCGCACACATTGCGATGTGAGACGAGGCATTGGGGCACAAGTGATAAGATTGGCCGACTATGCACACTTTGCCCTAAACAAGTTCGAGAGTTTGAGTATCACACTTTGATACAATGCTCTGTCTTTGATCATATTTGACCATGCTTTCCACATCTCTTCGACCAAGCCCAATATGTGCACGAATTTCTCTCACAACCACGATGTGCACTCTCGATTGCAACATTCATTGGTAAAGTTCTTAAACATCGAGAGTTGCTACTCACCTTCACACATCACGTGAAATGTAATATTTTTGGTCTTATAGGTCATATTTGACCTCTGAAGACGATAATATAATCTATCTATCTATCTATCTATCTATCTATCTATCTGTAGTCTCCCTCCCTCCCTCTCTCTCTCTCTCTCTCTCTCCTCGTCTATGTACTCTCCCTCTCTCTCACACACACACTCTCTCACTCTCACTCTCACTCTCTCTCTCAAGTTTCTCAACGGCTTAACTGGTTTGAGCCAGTTTGGCAAGGCTCAAGCCAAGCTGAACCGAGCTCAAACCTAAGCCGAGCTAAGCCGCTAAGTTGTTTAAAATTGGTTTGGCTTGAGACGAGCCGTTGCCAATCCCTAGTTAAAAGTCAAAACAAATGACCACTTGGGCAAATTATGGAAAAAAGTCGACTACAAGGAAAAACACTATATTGTTACTTATTGATTTTAAAAGAGCATTTGATGTAGTACCACAAACTGAGCTTTGGAATAGAATGGTGGAAATTGGAATATACCATTATAGTATCTAGTTTCTATTACTTGATTATATGAGCAAGTTGGATGCCAACCAAAAACTGAGAATGGGGGTCAAGCAATAATTTCCATTATCACCTACAGTTTTTTATTATTGCATTGATAAATTGGAAGAAGTATCACATTGATAAATTGGTAAGTGAGCACTTGAGGTATTGCTTTAGAATTTGATTCACCTACTCAATATGGCCATTGGTTATATGATGATAGGATGAAGATAAATTCACTATTGTACCAAGTGTCTGATGGAATCGTAGCAAAAAAAACAAGGAACAAATTGGAGTCCACAATCCAAGGTGACATCATCCAACATCCCATGACACCGCATCACATTCTTTAAAAATAGATCTATTGTTTTTGCTCTTGAAGTAGTCTTTGCAAAGGGGGCAAAATGAGCCATCTTTGTAATCCAATCCACCATCACGAGGAATGCCTCATATCCATGGATTGGAGGCAAGTCAGTAATGAAATCCATGGAAATAGATGTCCAAGGCCGGTTTGAAATGGGAAGTGGTTAGAGCAAACTGTACATGGCCTTTTGTGGGCGACTTTGCATCAAGCACAAGTATCTCATGTCTTGATGAATTCCATGGTTGAGGGCACCAATATCCTTGCAAGATTAATTCCAAGGTCTTCATAACTCCAAAATGGCCAGTTAGTGGGTCATCGTGACACGTTTGGAGAGCTTGAGTTCCACAATGGCCCTCCCAAACATATAAGAGATGGTTCTAGCAATGGAAATTCCCCCTCGAATATGAAGTGATCAAGGTCTTCCTTGTTGTTTGTTTTAGACAGGTCAATAAAACCTTCCTTAATGTCATTGGCGAATTTGTTGGTGGGAAGTGCTTTGGCTATCTCCTCAAACAAAGAGTCATCATCTAGCATGCATGTTGCAAATGGATCTAGTTTCAAGAAACATTGGGATTGTTGAGCACATGCAACATCCTGTGGGTTGAACTTCAAATCCCGCATTGAGGAAGAGCATCAGACTTTATGTGTTGTGCCCTCGGTCAAAAGACAATTGCGAAGTTATAGCCGGCTAAGAAAGTTGATCAACGAGCCCGTCGTCAATTCAACATATGGGTAGTTTAGAAATACAAATTATAAAGTTTTATGATCTATTATCACTTGAAGGTCCCGATGTTTTTGAGTCATTGCACATTGGGATGGAGTCAGCTCCTATTGGAAGAATGAACTAGGCAACCAAATTAGTATCCGTCCTTGTTACGATTGGGACGTGAGCATCTGAGTTGGAAACCGGTTCCTACTTGAATGAAGTGAGTGACTGAAAATGATTCAGGGCGTTTTGACATGGCAAGAGGGGAAGCCGCTCCAACCTCCGTATGAGTTTCCGGTTTAAAAGTAAGTGGTTCCACCAATCTATAATTGAGTTATTTGTTTTCAACTTGGGCAAACCAAGTATGATTGGATGTCGTTGTGAAGTGATGAGGTAAAATGATAAGGCCTCTTGGTGGGTCCTGTCACGGATAGATCCTAAGCTTAAGAGATAAGAAAGAAGATAATGAAATGCATGAGTAGTATTAACTAAAAGACTCCATAACTAGTGTTGTTCACCTTGAATTCCTTCAAGGTGAACTCAACTATTTATACTACACGGCATGCATACTTGTTGCATGCATGTGAATCTATAATAGAGCATGTAGGTACGCATGCATGTGCCAAGTGTAAATACTACAGGGGAGCAACTATGCACATGATGCTAGCCAAAAACTACAAGGATATACATAATTGTATACTAGATATGTTGGTTAACTCATGACACTTGATTATAACATGGTCATGTTGAGAGTTTGAATCTTGACATTATTCCCCCTCCAACGTCGTCTTCCCAAATTGGCCGCCGTTTTGTGGGGATATCGGTGTTGA
>NW_028230447.1:14503306-14569891 GCF_043228905.1 Azolla caroliniana
AGTCGTTGTGAAGTGATGAGGTAAAATGATAAGGCCTCTTGGTGGGTCCTGTCACGGATAGATCCTAAGCTTAAGAGATAAGAAAGAAGATAATGAAATGCATGAGTAGTATTAACTAAAAGACTCCATAACTAGTGTTGTTCACCTTGAATTCCTTCAAGGTGAACTCAACTATTTATACTACACGGCATGCATACTTGTTGCATGCATGTGAATCTATAATAGAGCATGTAGGTACGCATGCATGTGCCAAGTGTAAATACTACAGGGGAGCAACTATGCACATGATGCTAGCCAAAAACTACAAGGATATACATAATTGTATACTAGATATGTTGGTTAACTCATGACACTTGATTATAACATGGTCATGTTGAGAGTTTGAATCTTGACATTATTCCCCCTCCAACGTCGTCTTCCCAAATTGGCCGCCGTTTTGTGGGGATATCGGTGTTGAGAATCAAGCTCAACATAGAGCAACGTGTGAACACACCTTTTGAGTGATCATAGATTCTCAAAGGTCAAAAGTCACACCAGTGCTCTCTACACATTAACTATGTGTCATAGAATCATATTCTATGACACATAACTAATGAGTTCCATACCCTAAGCTCATCAACGATATTGAGGATGATCAACTACAACACTAGAGTTAGAAGGTTATGACAAAGAGCGACGGTGGAAGGAAGCGGAGAAAAACGTAGAGCAAATAAAGATTGGTGATGAAGAGTAGTAGTCGAAGCCAGGGGCATCCACATAATAGAAGTCGGATTAACAATCAGTGAATGAGACAGAGATAGCGCCGAAGACACAAAGGACGAAGCAAACAGAAACAGAGGTAACGGAACTTGAGCCGGAGCCACATAGGAGTAGTTGAATCCACAAGAAACGCAATCAGAGCCAGAAAACAGCAGCAAACACAACCGGAAGAGGAGCCACTCGAACCCCTAGGCCAAAGCATCTTGAACGAACTTGATTAAGATTGAAGGAGCTAGATTGTGGGTTCGACGTGCAAGGCATTGTCCCACGGGCATGTCATGCGTTGGCCTATGAGTATGATCCAGAAGAGGAAGTGTGAACAGGGAAGAGTTAAGGTTGGAGGAATATTATTAATATAGTTAAGGAAATGACGGATCCGGATAGTTGTATCGATCTAGATCCGCACTGTTTAGTAGCCGGTAGCGGGTAAGGCACCGTTTTGTAACTCTTACCATATTCCTATAAAAGGATCTAGATTCTATCTGTGCCATCATTCATAATCTGAAGTGGATATGTTATAAGTATTCGGAATGCAATCCGGAAAGTAACCGGATAGTGTTAAGGGAATAAGATCCGAATTATCATCCATATCTCCCACCACCCCTTAAATGGAGATGTGTTCTGGAAGGACACTCTGTGTTGTGGGTAGTCCGGCCCAAGATAATGACTTAAGGACACTACAAACCAACCATCTAACAAATGATACGTTAAATTGAGTTGTTATATATTTTCTTAGAGAACATATCGAGAATCGGTCTCCATATTGTAAAAAGAATGATTGAACATAGAAAACTACGATAGGGTGCGATTAACATAATTAGCACTTTATAATTGTAATGAGATGTAGATAAATAAAAATTGTTAGGTTGCACACAATGATATATATATATATATATATATATATATATATATATATATATATATATATATATATCATCTTGTCTGCATTTCATTGCAATAAAAAGTATTGTTTCTACTATATATATTTTCACTGCAATAAGAAGTATTGTTTCTTCTATATATATAATATAGTAGCAACAATACTTTTTATTGCAATGAAATGCAGACAAGATGAAAAATATTTATAGATTGCAATGTAGTGCAAATCATCAAAACTTTTGTCACAAACGGTGCACTACATGTTTTGAGACAAGTGTCGAGGCTCTATTTCTAGGTAGTGACGACAAGGGCTTCAAAGAGAGAACAAGAATATTAGAAAGAATTTGTTTATTAAGTCATACACACACACAAATGAGCCCAACCTTGCCATTGTATGAATCAAATTGTAAATACAATTCATGAGGTCTTTTTCTTCTTCACTCTCTTGACCCCCTTCGGTCGACATAAATGAGTCAACCCATCTTTTTTATTATATGATGGAAGAGTTACTATTTTTAGTTTGAGGCATATCGAATAAAAGTTATTATTACAAAAAATATTTCTACCCTATGTATGACTTAACTACCATACACTTTAGCCCACAAAGCATGGCATATTTTGTTTATATTTTCTTCACGTGTTCCTTACGAGCAAGCCACTACTTACAAATGAGGTGCCCTTTCTAGACAACCTTATACGACATTAGAGGCTATATGTATGTTTTCCTTTATCTCAAAAATAATAATAAACCAATTACAACAACAACCTTATTTGTGTGAGGTTTTAAACATGTTCTTCACTTTTATTTATATATAATGATTCGTATATAAAAAAATAGTAATGATATATAAGGGGATAATGTATTTGGTTTGGATATGGTTTCACACCTTGTGTCAAGAAACGTGACAATATTGTTAAAACTGCAATGACGTGTAAAATGATGTAAACAAAGTTTTATTAGTACACAAATAGGTAGAAATAAAAAGATAACATTGTAGAGATAATAGTTGAGAAGCTTATATTGATGAGAAAAAAGGTTATATAACTTGATGAAATGCATAGCAATATCTTCGTACGCTCTTCGAAATATGTTTAGCTAGTGTTTTATGGTCATTTTCAAATATATAAAAGGGAAAAGTACCAGGATTCTGGTAAATAGGGCTTGTAGATTTGAGTGTATAATTACTTTATAAAGTGTATTTTTTTGGACATAGGGGTAGTTTGGTAAATTTGGAACTTCCAAGGGCTTTCTGGTAAATAGATGAACATTCAGGGGTATCCTGGTACTTTTCCCTATATAAAACACCTCCTTATATAAGCACATACATGAATAAAAGACAAAATTAAATCTTCACAAACATTCTTCCTCCAATTCCTAATCCTTAACGGCTTTTACATATGAAAAGTGTCGAGGAATCTTTCGATCTAATCACAACAAGGAACTGTGTTGAAATACGAATCACACTAGTATGCCAAAGAGAGATAAGATAAACAATAGTGCATAGAGATTTACGTGGAAACCCTAAAACGAGAGAAAACCACGAAGAACAGAACTTCACTATACATTGGATATACAACAGAAGGTATGTTACAGAACTCTTTCAAGTGTATCAACCACGTAGGGCTCTTCACATATGTTGTTACGCACACAGCTATGGCGCCGCACTCTCTCTGTTACGGACATGACCATTTAATATCCCGTGGTGAGAATTTACCGTAGTATTCTATACACGTGGATAAGTGTGAGGGTTAAACGAGAGTGTAAAGAAGGGGAGGATTACTTTAGGACGCATCTTAGGCCAATAAAATTGAGTGGAGATGAGAACGAGTGTATCAAATTATTGAGGACATGCTTCGAGCATACGTTGGTGCAAAACCAACAAAATGGGAACGTTATCTCCCAATTTTGGAGTTTGCTTATAACAGCTCCAAGCATACGTCGATGGGATATAGTCCTTTTATGTTGATGTATGGTTTTCAGCCACGAGCCCCGATTGATGTTAATATACATCATGATGAGTTGCGAAGTACGCAAAACTTTCTTCGGGATATGCAAGATATGTTGCATATTGCACGAGATAATATAAAAACAGCTCAAGATAGAGCGTGTTTTTATGCCGATCATCATAGGCAACCTCGTGTATTCAACCCTGGACAGAAGGTATTTTTACGTGTACCTCACAATTCTAAGACATTGTCTACGGGTAAGTGCGCTAAGTTAGCCCCACGGTTTTGTGGACCTTTTACAGTCCTCAAACGCATTGGGTCATCAGCCTATCGTCTCGCTCTTCCCGATGGTGTCGGAATTCATCCAGTCTTTCATGTGAGTCGTCTAAAAGAACTTCTAGGTTCTGGCGACAATACAGTTATGACTGAAACTCTGGTTACTTCTGAAGAATTATCTTCTAAACCACATGTACCAGAAAGAATTCTCGATGTTAAAACAAAAAAACTACGTACTAAAGAAATCCGAGAATTTAAAATAAAATGGATGGATAAATCAATAAAAGATGCCACATAGGAATGCGAAAATACTCTCAGAACTAATTTCCCTAACTTTCCATTGCAAGAGTGCAATGTTTTAAAGAGGGGGAGTATGTTACGGGCATGACCATTTAATATCCCGTGGTGAGAATTTACCGTAGTATTCTATACACGTGAATAAGTATGAGGGTTAAACGAGAGTGTAAAGAAGGGGAGGATTACTTTTAATCCTCGGGATTGAGACAACCCATTAGGTCAAGTGTGAACTTGCCTGGGGGCCTTGGGTATCGCTATAAATAAGAGGCCTAGCTACCCTTCTTTGATCATCTTTTGACTACATCGAGACTCTGCTCGTGTGGTGGGTCAACTCTTGTAGCGAGCGCGCCAGCACCAGGTACGACTCGACGCCACGGCGGTGGTATGGGACGCTGATCGAGGCTCGAGTCCGTCTCGATCCCTTCGCTCGGGGGTGGTCGGGTGGATCGGCACCCTTCTTTCTCTTTCTCCTTTCTATCTATCATTACTTTATCCTTATCTTAAGCTTACTTTAGTACTTAGATCTCTAATACTCTCTCTCTATCTCTCTACTCACTCTTCACGCTCTTCTTCTAGCGCTACCTCACTCAGTCTCTTCTATTCTAACTCTCACGTTTTGCCCTAAGTGTATTTATGCTTATACACTGTATGTTGGGATTTCGGTCCCTTCGGATGGGATGGTCAGATGTCGGAAATGAATCCCGGTTTCGGTTTCGGATCCGGATGACGAAGACCCCAGCTTCGGTGCCGGATGACGAATGTACCCGGAGAGCGATCCGGATGCAGAGACATATCCGTGAATATGTTCGCTATGGGCCCCTGAGGCTATAGTTGTAAATAGCCCAAAGTCATATAAGTATAAATATGACTTAGGGCAAACTGTTTTGTGGTTGCTACTCATTTTTCTGTTTTTCCACTCAAGAGGAGTGAAGAGAGAGCAGCCGTGAGAGAGAGAGAGAGATAGAGCGCGAGAGACGAAGAGGTAGACGCCTCTGTGTATTTCCGCCGCCTGTGGCGAGGACAGCGAGCTCAAGGTCGTCGCCTTGCAGCTCGCCATTGTATACTTCTCTGTATAGTGTTGGTTTGGAGTCTTGTACTCCCGTGGTTTTTCCCGTCTAGGGTTTTCCACGTTAATCCCTGTGTGCTCGCGTTTTTTATTGTTTCTCCGTGTGGTTCCTATTTTCTGCTACATTGATCCGCGATTAATCGGTTGTGGCCGAGTGGTGAAGGTGAATCCAGAAGCGTCGATTCCCAACAATCTGGTATCAGAGCGAGCTGTTGCAGAAAATGGAAGGCGGCGACAGCGGGCAGCCGGGGATGATGGTGCTGAATGCGCAGAATTACGCCGACTGGAAGATCAAGATGGAGGATCTTCTGATTGTTCGGGACCTGTACGAACCGATTGACAGGTCGGAAATACCGAAGGGGGTACTTGAGTCGGAGTGGAAGCTCCTGAACCGGAAAGCCGTAGCGACGATCCGACAATATGTCGATGTAAGCGTCCTACAACATGTGGCGAACGACACCAACGCATATGAGATGTGGAAGAAGCTGTCGGGCCTCTACGAGAGGAAGAATGCGTTGAACCGGACCTCCCTGATGAGGAAGATAGTGAACCTCAAGTACCGGGACGGCGAGAGTATGGTTGAACACGTAAGCACGTTCATGGGATTCGTGAACCAGCTTGCGGCGATTAAGTTCCCGTTGGAGGATGCAATGCAAGCCATCATTCTGATGTGCACATTACCGGAAAGCTGGGAGAACTTGGTGGTGACTCTCAGCACCTCCTGCACCGAAGATAACCTGTCCTTACAAACGGTAAAGACAAGTATTTTGAACGAAGAAGCGTGTCGGAGAGATAAAGAACCGGCCTCCGACTCGAAGGCGCTGCTTACCGAATCGGATCGGGGAAGACAATGGAACCGGAGTCCGCAAAGACGGGAGAAGTCGGGGACCCGGTCGCAGTCAAGAGGAAGGCCTACATGCTTCCACTGTGGGAAGCCGAGGCACTTCCGAAAGAATTGTCGGCATTATCGAAAAGACAACGGAGCCGACGACACCGATTCGAAGAAGTCACCGGAGAGAAACGGTGCATACCGGGGAGCCACGGACCGGAGAGGTTCGGATCGGCGAGGGCAGAACCGGAAAGGAACAACGGCACTCGCGGCAAGTGAGGAAGAAATCATGCTCATCACCGAAGAAGGTGAACTAAACATTGCCGGTGATGAGACGACCTGGGTGGTCGATTCCGGAGCATCGTTCCACCTGACCCCGGAGAGAAGATACTTCTCATCCTACACAGCCGGTGAGCATGGCTGTGTTCGGATGGGAAATGAAGGTACGTGCCGGATTGCCGGCATCGGAGACGTGTGGCTGACAACCCCGACCGGATGCAAAATGCTGTTGAAGGATGTCCGACACGTTCCGGAGGTTCGATTGAACCTGATTTCAGCCGGGAGGCTAGACGATGAAGGCTACACAGGTAGCATCCGGAACGGCGTAATGAAGTTCAGCAAGGGGAGCCTGATAGTGGCTCGGGCCCGGAAAGACAACACACTGTACCTGATGAATGCCCGGTTATGTCCGGAAGAGCTGAATGTGGCAGCCGACACTGCCGGTGAGCTGTGGCACAAAAGACTGTGCCACATGAGCGAGAAGGGGATGAAGAGGCTTGCAGAAGACAACCTTATTCCAGTGAAGCATGTGCACCTGGAGAAGTGCACCGATTGCCTGGCCGGTAAGCAGAACCGAACCTCCTTCCACTCAAGGCCACCGACGAGATGTAGCGCACCATTGGAGTTGGTGCACACTGATGTGTGTCAGGTAGAAACGAAGTCACATGGCGGAGCCCAGTACTTCGTAACTTTCATAGATAATCATAGCCGAAAACTGTGGACGGCACCGATGAAGACAAAGGACCAAGTGTTGTCAGTCTTCAAAGAACTCCACGCGAGAGTGGAAAGAGAATCCGGCAAGAAACTGAAAGCGATACGAGCGGATAACGGAGGGGAATACCGGGGGCAGTTCCAGGAGTACTGTCGCTCGAAGGGAATCCGGCTCGAGTTTACTGTGCCGAAGACGCCGGAACTCAACGGGCTGGCCGAGAGGATGAACCGGACCATAATGGAGAGGGTCCGGAGTATGCTGGCGCATGCGAAATTACCCAAGGGATTTTGGGCTGAGGCAATGTCGACGGCGACATATGTGATAAATAGATCACCCTCAGTACCTTTGGACGGAGACACGCCGCAAAGAGTGTGGACCGGTAGGGAAGTATCCTACCGGCATCTGAAGGTGTTCGGGTGTCTCGCATACGTGCATGTGGCAAAGGACCGGAGAGGAAAGCTAGATCCAAAGACCCGGCCATGCATATTCCTCGGTTATGGCGACGACGAGTTCGGCTACCGAGTATGGGACCCGGTCGACAAGAAGATATTCAGGAGTCGAGACATCATCTTCATGGAGGACAAGACACTCGCCGACTGGGAGTCGGAGAAGAAGATGAAGAGCTCCAAGTCGACCGGTGAGGATCAACTCTACGAGGAGCAGTCCCGACCGGAAAGGGACCGGTTAGCACTCGAGGATTCGGCCGAAGACGGTGAAGAAACAGAACCGGCTGAAGAAGATGAAAATGATACCGGAACCGGCCCCGATCCCGAAATGGATTTGGATGAAGAAGAATCGGAAGAACCGGCTACCGAAGCTCCGGAACGGAGATACCCTCTAAGAGAGAGAAGGGCCCCCCGGAGATTTCCGGAACCAGAGCACGTGTTGCTAACCGACGAGGGGGAGCCGGAGAGCGTTGAAGAAGCAAAGCATGACACCCAGAGCCGCAGGTGGCTGAGTGCCATGCAGGACGAGATGGATTCCCTGCATGAGAACCACACATATGAACTTGTGGAGTTGCCGAAAGGAAAGCGGGCACTTCGAAACAAGTGGGTGTACAAGCTGAAACCGGGAGATGCCGAAAACCCCCCGAGATACAAAGCCAGGATCGTGGTGAAGGGGTTTCAGCAGAAGAAGGGCGTCGACTTCGACGAGATATTTGCCCCGGTAGTGAAGATGACCTCCATCCGGACGGTGCTGAGCATAGCGGCAAGCATGGACCTCGAGGTAGAACAGATGGACGTGAAGACGGCATTCCTTCACGGTGACCTCGATGAAGAGATCTACATGCAGCAACCGGAAGGATTCGAGAAGAAAGGGAAGGAGCACCTGGTATGCCGATTGAAGAAGAGCCTTTACGGACTGAAGCAGGCTCCCCGGCAATGGTACCGGAAGTTCGACTCCTTCATGACCGATGAAGGGTACCTCAAAACGCAGTCCGACCACTGCGTATTTGTGAAGAAGTTCGAAGGAGGAGACTTTCTAATACTCCTCCTGTACGTGGACGACATGTTGATCGTCGGACGGGACCAGGTCAAGATACGGATGCTGAAGAAGGCTCTTCACCGAACCTTCTCAATGAAGGACCTGGGTCCGGCGAGACAAATACTAGGGATGCACATCATCCAGGACCGGAAGAAGAAGCAGTTGTGGCTGTCACAGGAGAAGTACGTGACGAAGGTGCTTCACCGGTTCAACATGTCGGAAGCAAGACCAGTCGGATCGACCCTCCCGGCAAACTGCAAGCTGTCCAGCAAGCAAAGTCCCAAGACAAAGGCTGAAAAGGAGGATATGATGAAAGTGTCGTATGCCTCAGCCGTCGGGAGCTTGATGTACGCCATGGTGTGTACGAGACCGGACATAGGATATGCAGTCGGAGTGGTGAGCCGGTACATGAGCAATCCCGGCAAAGAGCATTGGAACGCGGCCAAGTGGATACTCCGATACCTGAAGGGCACAGGAAACGTGTGCCTCCGATTCGGCTCCGGTAAGCCCGAACTCGACGGCTTCACCGATTCGGATATGTCGGCTGATGCAGATACCAGCCGGTCCACATCAGGGTATGTGATGACGTATGCAGGGGGAGCTGTTTCGTGGCAGTCGAGGCTGCAGAAGACGGTTGCGTTGTCAACCACGGAGGCGGAGTACATGGCAGCTGTTGAAGCCGGTAAGGAAATAATATGGATGAAGGACTTCATTAGAGAGCTCGGTATCCGGCAGGAGGAGTACCGACTCTACTGCGACAGTCAGAGTGCAATCCACCTTGCGAAGAACGCGGCCTATCACTCCCGGACGAAGCACATCCAGCGAAGATATCACTGGATCCGGGAAAGGATAGAAGACAAGGAGTTCGTGCTGACAAAGATCCACACGGACGAGAATGGGTCGGATATGCTGACCAAGGTGCTCACACCCGACAAGCTGGAAGCATGCCGGAAGAGGATCGGATTGGAAAGACATCCCATGCCGAAGTGAAGGGGGAGTTTGTTGGGATTTCGGTCCCTTCGGATGGGATGGTCGGATGTCGGAAATGAATCCCGGTTTTGGTTTCGGATCCGGATGACGAATGTACCCGGAGAGCGATCCGGATGCAGGGACATATCCGTGAATATGTTCGCTATGGGCCCCTGAGGCTATAGTTGTAAATAGCCCAAAGTCATATAAGTATAAATATGACTTAGGGCAAACTGTTTTGTGGTTGCTACTCATTTTTCTGTTTTTCCACTCAAGAGGAGTGAAGAGAGAGCAGCCGTGAGAGAGAGAGAGAGATAGAGCGCGAGAGACGAAGAGGTAGACGCCTCTGTGTATTTCCGCCGCCTGTGGCGAGGACAGCGAGCTCAAGGTCGTCGCCTTGCAGCTCGCCATTGTATACTTCTCTGTATAGTGTTGGTTTGGAGTCTTGTACTCCCGTGGTTTTTCCCGTCTAGGGTTTTCCACGTTAATCCCTGTGTGCTCGCGTTTTTTATTGTTTCTCCGTGTGGTTCCTATTTTCTGCTGCATTGATCCGCGATTAATCGGTTGTGGCCGAGTGGTGAAGGTGAATCCAGAAGCGTCGATTCCCAACACTGTATGGGCTATTTACAAATGTAGCCTCTGTTATGTATCATTATTATTATTGCTATAATAATAATAATCAAACTATCAAACAGTTGACTCACTGTTTTCAACTCTGCGATTGTCGGCTCTCCGAACAATCGGATCTTCCCTGTCTTCGATTGTCGGCACTCCTTGGTCTGATCAGTCGACTCCTCGTAGTCATCGATTGTCAGCAACTTCTGGACAATCGGTTCCTCCTCCCACTGAAGGGACATATTCCCAACAAAAAGTGCACCCAACCCAATTGGTAAGCCTACATCATTCAATGTTATTCATGTAAGTTCGAAGATAAATCAAGCACCTACATCATCACGTTATTTATTTGTCTCGGCATTACAATGTGATTGTCCATTCGTTAAAACCCTTTTCATCTCTATGACCTTTTTCAAATCTTGCGTAACGCTTGTAATCTCCTGACACTCTCGATAACCCTTTTATATATAGAGAGTCACTCACCCCTTTCTTTTCCTCTCAAACTCTCGCTCTCTTAAAATCTCCATTCATTTTTACTTTCCCCATTTTTGGTGACAATAATTCCCATTATCTCTTTTCCTTCTTATTTAATCTCTTTTTAATTTCAAAATGAAGCTACTTTCCCATTAGCTAGGAAGGATTATCACAAAGAGACTGTACAAGGACGCTTATACACAAATCGAGGAATCTCCCTCCGATCAAGTTCAAGAAAAAGAGACCACTTACATAGACTTTCAGACAGACTACTTAATGTAAGTAGATACCTATAGCTAAAAACGGTGTCTTTCAATGTTGGCTAGTACGAGCCAACTCTTAGGGCCTAGTACCTACAATGAAGGGAGGTTGGCAGGTGAGTCAGAAACAGCCAGCGTGGGGGCTAGTAGTTCCACCTCGGGCCACTTCCTCCTTGTGTCACCATAGGCGTGTTCCGCCATTTCTGTCAAAAGTGCAAACAGGCATTGACCATGTCGTTGGAATTCCCCTTCATATCAATGTGTACATGGAATTATATTAATCTCCTTCATTCCTCCCTTTTTCCATTATGTTCCACATTTTTAAATGTATTTTGTTTGACGGTTGCGAATGTCTTCGTAGCTATTGTTTGATGATTCATGCATGATCTTGGTTGGTGTTGCTAAACATATGGTTCGAGCTAGTATGTTGGTTGCATGCACGATACGACTTGGATTCAAGGGGACTTAGATGAAGTTGAAAGGGCTCGATCAAAGTTTCAGCTAAAATGGGGTGCTTCTCCTATGATGGTCAAATCATCGTCGAGGCCTAAATGGAACTACTGAGAACCCAGATGGTTGTTTCCGCCAATGGTTTCCATTAGTGGGCATGAGATGTATATATGTATAGCTGCGGTACAAGCAAGTTACCATGTAAAAAGAGTCGGTGGGAAACTTTTGTTGTAAATGAGGGGGTGGGGTTTATGATTAATTTTATGGGGAGAAGTGTTAGTTTTGCTGAATATGGTTGAACTTTGATGTACTTTGTTCGCTAACTAATGTGAAGTAGTGTTTTTTTGGTGAAAAAATAAAAATTCATGCATGATCTTTTTAACGTAATATTTATGTTAGGATATCTTAACTAAAGGTTTAGGTCCTTTTTAAGCCCTTCTTTATAAAAAGGGGGGGAAAGTTAAATAGTTTAAGAACCCTTAAGGGATATGTGTACAATTGTGTTTAAAAGTACATTATTGTAGATAAACAAACTATGTACATATCATAGAACTAATCTTATGTGTTGATACGTCGGTTTCTTTGTTACTTCTAATCTCTAACACATGTTTGAAAATAATAATTGAAATACCCTTAAGCTTTCATTATTTCCCCAAAATAACATGGTTGAACCCATTTTTGAGCTACATCTTTGCTATACATATGGTAAATTCATCTCTACTATGTGAGCAAATATAATAAGTTCATCCCCATCTCTTTTTTTGAGATGTTGAGCAATAATATATGTTGGTACCTAATACAATGACATCTCAAGGTCATTGAGGAAATAAATATAAACTTAGGGATATTTTAGACGTTGTAATTTCCGTAAAATTTTCAAAGCACAAGGTAGGAAATTTCAACCAAAAAGTTGGCATTTTCCCTTGTGCGGGAGTCCCAAACCTTGGGTTACAAACTTCCTGTAGGTGACGGACAGAACGGGGGATGCATCTAACTAATGGCACAGAATCAAATACATGACAAAGTGGCCAATGTCCATGTGAGCTCCACACACTTGAAAATGGATGGAATGTGGGCTTAACGTTTAACGGGCGGTGATTCTATTTGCTTTACCCCATCCATTATCAATCAATGCCACAAACATAAGTTGAAAGTCTATTAATGTCACATGGGTGTGTTTGTCGGACAAGTAATGAATGAGAAACGACGTGTTTTCTCATTTTTCAACAAACATGTACGGGACCGCTTTATTGGCAATTCGACCAAAAAAATAATATCGCAACCGAAGAGAAGATATGTTATGTTGTGTGTGACAAGCTGTGAGATCCATGATGATGTTGTGCCCGGCCCGACCAAAGAGATACATACATACATACATACATACGTTTCTAGAGCTCTTTGTCGGGTTACAAGGAAGACAAAAAAAACAAGTGAATGGAAATATTTTGAAGAAAACGATTGAGGGGTAGTACAAATAATAAAGCAAAACGTATTATATTTATCAAAATTTATTTATTTACTTATTTTTATTAACGCTTTGATAATAAAAAAAATCCGATCTCTTCTTAAATTTGATTTGGCAGGACGAGATTGCTGACGTGGCAGGGCCGTACTTCTCTCGAGGGGCGTGCGATCTCGCTGACGTCACCCGGGGGTGCCAGCGGTGATGTCAGGCCGTCACGTGGGATCCACGTGGGCGGCACCCCGCGCCACGTGATAGGCCTCGCTGACGTGGCGCCAGAGATGACGTGGCACTCAGCCCCCGCCCGCATATTTTTACATATAATATGTATGCATGCACATATCTATGTACATACATACATATATGAAGGAAAAGAATAAAGGAAAAAAAAAACATTTATTAACGAAGCGCTCTCTCTTTGTAAATTGTGGATGTGGATGTTTTATTTTGGGAGGATGTTATGTAATATGGATGTATGTATGCATGCATTGCTTTGGAATTGAATATGTATTCTTCTCTTCTTAAATGGAAGAGTGAGTAAAAGGAAGAGGGAGGGGCCCACACATCATCCCATGGTGATAGTCATGACTCATGAGTGCCCCCCCCCATACATAGTACAAACCTCTCGGCTCTCGCTATGGCCTCTCCATTAGACCCACAACACGAGGCCCATGCCCGATTTCCGGACTACCCTCCTGTTCAGACTCGTAAATGCACCGCTCGGACAATGCCTCCTAATACTTGGCACACATCCTAGTTTCAAAGCGGGTTCTAAAGGAAAATTTGCGCCGATTTGAATTTGGTGTGCTATCTCTGTTTGTTGCGTCCCCACGCATGCTTGCACACAAAAAATGTTGTTGCAACTTTATCGACATATGTTTATGGTACTAATGCACATGGACATTTCCAACATTCCAATGTAATCTTACATAATCTCCTGTTGTCTATGTCACCCATCAGTGTGACACCATGATCCGGAATTTATACGAAACACGTGACAATGACGCGCACTAGTAGGTACAAACATCTTAGGGGCCCTTCAAAATCCTAGATGAAGAGTTCGCACTAAAATCACATTGACAAACTACTGCATGATAAGACAAAATTATTGTATATGGATGGGGATACCAAATCACAATAGAACAATATATCATGTTAAAGTCCTGGGGTCTTTTCATTAATCATTAATCTTGGAAATCTCGTCAATGTCCCCATGTTAGCTCCTTGTAATGCATCCAAGAGAAAAGTAGCAACTTTGTTTTTTTCATTGGATATGTTATGCAACTTTCCTAAAATTTGTTACAAGTTTTGACAAACACTCACTAGGTGCATACGATATGTTTTTATGTGTGTATGCGAGTGTGCAACCTATGCACGTTTATGTTGACTAATCCTTTGATATATGTGCGAGTTACCACTAGGCACTAGCACACTTTCTTATCGTCTTGGATACAAACGAAACATGTTAATATATTAAATATCATGTGGGATGATTGAAATAGATTTAACAAGCATTGGTAAACCAAAGGACACTATTTGCCAGCTAGCGAGCACAATGTGTGTGCCACGAATATTAGGGGGTGACCATTGATTTCAAGGTTACATTCTTAGCCGGCAATATTGAAATCAATGGTTCATAGCGAGTAGGATGTAATGTTCTCCATGTTATTGTTGCCCACGAGGAGTGCTACTAACTTTGTGGACACGAAACACTAAAAATCGAAAATGGCTCGAGACGATGTGAATCAATTTATTGACCCGAGACTATGTGATCATCGATAGATTCAACCTAACATATGATCAAGTTAATGCGTTCAAAGTGTCAAAGTGTATATCTGTTGAAATTATTGTGGTACTATTTATTGTTTTATTATGTTGTCATGATTTGTGAATAGTAAGTATATGTGCTTGGATGTGAATGCCTAGGCTTCTTAGTTGCATTCATATGCTCTAATTGCATGATTGCATATATAGGGCATTGAGTGGTGGATGACATCATTGAAGCGTGATAGAAAGTTTACTTATCAGTTGTACCATAATTGCTAAGAAGTTCAATAATGCATCTAAAATAATACAACAAAACAAGTGATCCTTTGATTTTTAGATGTGTTGCTTTTTAGGAGACTATGGATTTATTATTAGCCTCCTATCCATCCTAACTAATGGTTTTTAACAGCTCTTGAAATTTTCACTTGAATCTTGCATAGAAGAAAAAGAAATCACGTAAGCTTTCAAATAAACAAGTTAAATCTATTGGAATTGGTCATTTTGACATATGACACTATACTTTCCTCGAGAGTTGTTGGTGACTCTCCAAGGTATTGTCATTATGGTTACTCAACAAGCCTTAAGTCGTGAATCCAATTCCAAGTAGTAGCCACCAAACAAATATGATAAGTCTCACTAGAAAAGAGTGTGCTCATGTATTCACATATTAGAAGAAAATGGATATTTTTGTCATGGAGTATGGATGCTACGACGAGGCACTATTGGTGGTTTTCAAATATCCGTAATCATGCTTTTTGCATCATCCATGAACGCATCAAGAGTATGGTATTATTGGGGCATGTAGGTCATGCGAGGATTGTAATGGAGTGCAACTGTTTTCTAATAGGAATCATGTTGCGAATATCGATAACATTATGATCCACACTATAAAATATGTTGAAATTCTTATTATTATCATGGTCCATGACCCAATGCCATCTGGTGCAATATGCTAACACACGTTGATGAGGATTCAGAACACAAAGATGTACGCGCATTCCAACCTCCACATGTCAGTATTTGGATGGCACTTATCAACTAGAAGTTTATATCACTTTGTTGGGGCAACTATTAAATATTAAAGAATGAGAGTGCTATTCAAAAGATTCAAAGCAAAAAGGAAAGATGGACAAGCTGATTTGTGGTTTGGATTTATCGTGTAGGTGGTATCCGAGCATCATATACAATGCAAGGAGGAAAGCCTTCAACGAGGCATGCTCAACGATTCGAGCTACCATGGAACATGTGGGATGGATGATCATGCACACATAGTTCACCTACAAAGTTGGGACGGGGGTGGGGATTTGTTACATTTTCCTTGAAACATGATATAGTTTATCTAGACCTAGACCAGGTGATTGGTTTTAAGTTTTTATTGTGGATAAAATTGGGGGGGGGGGGGGGGGGACCTTTTCGTTCATGGAGTAAAACATAAACATCCTCAATATGTACGAGATAGAACAAGAGGAATATGTATTAATGAGAAAAATACACTAGAGAAAGATTACAAAAGACAAAAGAGCGCAAATTGCATTTGAGCAGATAAGTCGTCGAGTGTGTCTGCGTATGCGTGCACAAACGACAACAATAACAATACGGCCCACAAATGACAACAATAAGAGTAAGGTCCACAAACGACAACAATAACAATAAGGCAGAAGAGGAAGAAGAAATGAATCTCGAATCTCGAATAAACTTAGGTAGGAGTGTAGGATTCGGTGAAACCATTAAGATAGTAAATATAAGATACTAGAAATGGTGTAATGGGATGGATCGTGCCAACAATAACAGTAAGGCCGAAGAGGAAGACGAAGAAGAAGAAATGAATCTTGAATCTCGAATCTCGAATCTTGAATAAACTTAGGTAGGAGTGAAGGCTTCGGTTTCGAGCGAAGGGCTTCGGCGAAACCATTAAGATAGTCAATATAAGTAAGATACTAGAAATGGTGTAATGGGATGGATCGTGCGAGAATCATGCACATTGGTAATACAACCAACGAGACTCTACACACACACACACACACACACACATATATGCGTGCGTGTATGTGTGTATGTTTATATGTATACAGTATACATATATATCGTCGGAGTAGTAATAAACCATAATCGAAAACAAAAAAAATAAAATAACTGAAAGAAACTAGAACAGCGGGAACAAACAAACACAAACGCAAAACGATCAAAAACCAACCAACCAACAAAAAATCCAAACCAAAACCAAAATGAAAGACACAAGACAGAGAGTGAAAGGAAGCAAAAAAAACAGTACATAAATATGTAGGGATATATATATAATAAATAAACAGCGCCAAAAAGACATACATACATACATACATACATATATTTGCATAACATACATACATATACACATACACATACATATATGCATAACATACATACATATACACATACACATACATATACACATACATATACATATACACATACATATACATATACATATACATATACATATACATATACATATACATATACATATACATATACATATACATATACATATACATATACATATACATATACATATACATATACATATACATATACATATACATATACATATACATATATGATATACATATATGATATACATATATGATATACATATACACATACACATACACATACATATACATATACATATACACATACACATACATATACATATACATATACATATACATATACATATACATATACATATACATATACATATACATATACATATACATATACATATACATATGCATATTTTTTATATATTAAGCTTCTGCGTCTTCTGTGCTTCTGCTGTTTCTTCTTGCTTCCTTTCCTTCCATCAAAAAAGATTTATGGTCAGAGCCGCCATAGCCTACCGTCTTCAAAGCCTGCACTTATTTATTATTCCCCCTTCCCAATCTCTCTCCTCCTCTCCTATCTTTTGAAGCTTCACCTTCGCCATCGCCACGATTGTCTTTCCTTTACTTCGCCTTCTTCTTCTTCTTCTTCTCTCTGTCTCTCTCTCTCTGTATCCCCCCTTCCACACACACACGCACTTCTTATAAGCTTCAACATCGCCATAGCCAAGCTTCTCATTCCTTCAATTTCCTCTTCTCGGCCATTCATTCTCCTTTCCTTCTTTCTTTTAATCTCTCTATCCTACTTTTATTATTATTATTATCATTATACTGCTGTTTGCCTTGTCCCGCCCTCCCTTTTAATCTTCGCCACCATAGCCAATCACACATTCGTATACATACATACATACATATATATCTTTATCTATCTGAAACTTCCATCTCCCATCCCTGCATTTCTCCTGTGTTTGTATGCACAAGAGCTTCAACTCTCGCTATCAAACATAGGAGTGATCCTTCTTCTGAGTTTGAAATCCATCAGCCAGTGATGGAGAAGAAGATTTGATTGTGTCATGAGGAAAGGGATACGTATGGTTTGATCCGTTCACGTATTGTAGAAACAGAGAAGGAAAGAAGAAAGAGACGGTGACTGAGAAAGGCACAGAAAAAATGAAAGAATAATCGACTTTCTTCTTCTTCTTCTTCTAAAGGTGCAAAACTACTTCTTTTCTTCTTCTGAAGATTCTGCTGCTGCTGCTGCAGATGCCATGGAAAATTAGGATAATAATAGCAAGCGTAAATGCTAATTGTTTCTTGGTGTATTTGTATTGAAGAAATGAGAGCAAGAGATAGAAAGGAACTGAATGCAAATAGAAATGCGATAGATCCTTCTTCTTTTTCCATTCCAGTGAATGAATGCTAACAATGAATGGCCTAATTTCCTGATAGTGCTGCTTTTTCTGTAACTTGCCATAGAAATAATATATTATGATTCTCGCAGACTAGTTCAGCAGAATCGATGTCCTTTAGTTTGAGTGAAGGAGCAGAAATTTTAATCGATTCAAGAAGTATCGAAGATGAAGAGGAAAGAATAAGAAGAACGAGAAACGAATCTGATAGAATAAGAAGAAAGCTGGCGCTCATTATGCCTAAATATTGATGATTTATTTGATTTGCAACGAATTTCTATCTTCTGATATCAAACAATTCTGCTTCGTCTTTAGTTAATTCCTTCCTCCTCCTTTTTCTCCTGCTTCTTCACTTGGATATCTCCTTTTTGTATTTCCTTTTAGAAATCCTTCTAATTTGATATCGTCTTCGCAACATCCTTTTCGTCGCTGTTTCTTCTTCTTCCTTTACCTTGATAATTATCGTCTCCGTTAATTCGTATTCACTACAATATAAGAACAAACAGGTTGTTATATAGTCTTGAATCATATACTGCTCTCCCCATCTTACTCAGTAGATCGCAGTGCTCAGTAACTGTCGTTTCGTAGAATATGGAAAATGAAGAACATTCAAATGATCGCTTAAAGAATTGGCATTTCTATCAAGTTTACTCCTGAAATGAATGTTTTGTAACCTATTCACCGTGGTTATACCTAGAAACCGTTAACGGAATTTCCTCTTTCCTGTAGACGCAACTTCCTTGTCTGTCTCTATTTAACAATACTCCTCATTATAGATCCTAACTTTATTACTCTGACGTTCCCCGCAAAAACTTCAAATTGGTTTGCATTCGTATAATCTAAAAGGAAATCTTGGTTTGCTTCCTTAGATAATCTGCGGTGTGGAAGCATCCAATTGATTATTGAGCATCTGTTCGAATTCAATCATTTGATATATGATTTATTAATCATCAGCACATTTAACAGCATGAATTTTTTAATTTTTATCCACTGAACTCGTATTGAATAGTCGACACATCTGTTTTTATTCTATTGTGATATGCATATCAATGACATTACTGCGTCTGTTCTTTCAGGGACCTAATTCTAAGCCTTCACTCAATAACCACATTCTTTAAAGAAAAAGAGACATTCGATATATAGAGACACCTTTAATCACGCAAAATCTTACCAAAATGGCAATTCGATCGAAGCACATCAATGGTGGGAATATGAAAGACATCTCATCTGTTACTCCTTCTATGTACAATCAAAATAATATGCCTTCTAGTCTATCGCCCGTATCAAACTATTCATCGAGAAGAAGGTTATCTTCTAGGAAAGTGGAGAAAAATGATTTCGTTTTTGGATTACTTGAAGCAATGAAAGATTCGTCACCACCTCGTGTTAGATGTAATGTAGAGTCGGAATCGGTATTTGATTATAACACCCTGTGCACTAATACCACAGTTGATCAGATGGAATATTGCAGATCATGGAAGGTAATCATGCTCTTACTCTCTCTCTCTCTATCTCATATGCTAACAGTGATTCGATAATGAGTAGTTGATTCTAATCTTACAGCGATTTTGATAATCTATGCAATGCTTGAAACAACCTCATCAATTACTTTTTGTCTTGCTTAATATTTAAGAATCTGCATGACTAAGGTACTTGTTTTCTTATTTCTGTCTTTTCTTCTGTATGTACCAGGCAAACCATCCTTCAGCGTTAGAAAATTTTGATAAAATCTTCGAACTTGCGAAAGGGAAACACATTTTTGTCTTTCTAGATTATGATGGAACGCTTTCACCGATTGTAGAAGACCCTGATTGCGCATTCATGTCCGAAGAGGTAATCTATGTTTTATTTGACAACATTTTCTTGTTTCTTCTTAATTAATTTGGTTACGTGGCAGAAATGCGTTTCTAAGTCTCTCCTTGCGTGACAACCGATGATGTTATGATATGGTTATGTGACAACTTATCTTTGCTATGACGGAATTTGTTTACAGATGCGTTCTACTGTAAAAGAGATTTCATCTCTGTTCCCAACGGCGATCATTACAGGACGAAGTAGAGAAAAGGTACCAGATAGGTTTGCTTTACTTTCTCAAATTTCTTTTAGCTAGATGAATCAATACTGTCATTTTCCTTAGTTTTGGGACATAGATGGTTTTTTCGTAATTCCTTCTCGTGCTAGGTAAATTATCTCTGTGCATCTTTCAAACGATTAAGGGCATGCCATGTTTGGCTTTCTTTAATTTCGTCAATAGCTTTTCTTCCTTGAACGAGTTGGGCTCTGCTACCATCTCCCAAAAGATGATTTTTGTGGTTAAGAGTGGTCAGATTAGCCCGATTCCTTGACTACCAATATTCTCTTATTTTGGAGGAATTTGTGCTGTTTCTCTACCAAATGGTTCTTTGAGTTAAGTGCAGTCCATGTCAATGCACTTTCTTTTCTCTCAGTAGCTTCTTATGTTTGAAGAATATTCAAAGGATGATGATTAGGGTTAACTCTGGTGAAGATAGATACACCAAATGGTTCTTTGAGTTAAGTGCAGTCCATGTCAATGCACTTTCTTTTCTCTCAGTAGCTTCTTATGTTTGAAGAATATTCAAAGGATGATGATTAGGGTTAACTCTGGTGAAGATAGATACTTGCCTTTTTCAATCTACATATTAATTTTTGTATCAGAAGAATTATGTTTTTTTATCTTCCATTGAAGCATAAATATTATTTAGGTTGATGGTTATGAAGATCATTTACACTATTTGTTCTTTACTATCAGGTCTATGAATTTGTTCAAGTACGCGAATTATACTATGCAGGAAGTCATGGTATGGACATTATGGGTCCTGCTGTGTGCCGTAATGGATCTAAAGCTAAAAGCAACAATGTATTAGATCAAGAGGTAGATAAATAGTTTTCATATGCATGCATGCATACATACATACATACGTACGTACATACGTACATACATATATGTTTACACACATATAGATGTAAATGTAGACGTGTCCACACATACACAGATATGTCTTTTATATATGTCCATACATTCACAGACATGCATATATTCATGTACAGGTGTGTAGGAATCGTTCATTTTTCCTGCATATCTGCTGCTGATTCAACTTGATTGTATGAGTGACAGCCTTGTTCTTTCTTGTGCAGGACAATGATGTGGCCTTATTCCAGCCAGCTAGTGAGTTCACCATTATGATGGACGAGGTAATTACTATCTCATTTTACAAGAAGTAGTTGTAAGATGATAGCACATTGAGGTGTGCTTAAGTGATTGGTTGCACTATTTCGATGGTTGGGTTTTTGTACCTCCAAATAATGACTTTTGCTTGTGAATTAGATCTTCAAATTGTTGGATGAAAAAGCGAGTAAAGTACCCGGAGCAAAAGTTGAACACAATAAGTTCTGTGTTAGTGTTCATTTTAGGCGTGTGAAGGAGGAGGTAAGAATAGTGATGTATTTTTTTTCCCTTTACTGGCATTGTTTCTCTTATATTCTTTGGGCATTTCAAAGATGATTTGATGGATTGAAACGCTCTTTTCTAGGATTGCTAATACTAATATATTGTTTGTTTCACGATGCATTCTGATGAGGTTCATAATGTTTTATCAGAATTGGAAGGCACTAGCGGAGCAGGTGCAAAATGTGTTAAAGTCATACCCGAATGTTTGTCTCACTCAAGGCCGTAAGGTATACAATTAGTGTATTATCGATAATATATGGACAAAAGACTATTATCGATAATATCTATAAACTTCCCAAAACTTGCTGTGATACCTCTAAAATTTTTAAACTTATCTGAATAACCCTGTATATACAATATACATACAACATGTACAAATAGCCTGGTGTATTCTGGTAATTTTTAAAAAAATCTGGTAAATAACAAATACGTTTCTAGGAGTATTTTTGGATTAATGCTCCTCCTCAATGCTTCCAAACTCAATTCTCTTGTCTATGTATAATTTAGGTCTTAGAAGTTCGGCCTTGTATCTCATGGAATAAAGGAAAAGCATTAGACTACTTGCTGCGAACTCTTGGTACGTTGGTGGATTTGAAATCTATGGTGAATTATGATGCATTGTTTCAATATGTAAGTTATTTTATTCTATATATGTAGGTTATGGGAATAGAAGTGATGTTTTCCCAATATATATTGGAGATGATCAAACTGATGAGGATGCATTTAAAGTAAGATGATGTTCTTGGAATCGTATGATATGATGGAATTAGTTTTACCTGTGTTTGTTATGTTTATATTAATCTGCTTACTAATATATTTGCTCTCTCTGTCTTATTTCAGGCAGTAGTGAGAAAGAAGCACGGGCTTGCAATACTTGTATCAAATGTAGTCAAGGAGACAAATGCTATATGCTCTCTGAAAGATCCAGATGAGGTATTTCCAAATGTTGTTAATACTTCGTGATAATAAACACAATTTTAGGTCATTTGGGGCCAGATTCATAACGCCATTTCTTTGATCAACAGTTTCGTTTCTTTCGTCTATATATTTCAGAACAGAATCTCAAACTTTGTCTTAAGGAGATATATTCTGAATCTACTAATCAAGACCTTCCTAATGATATGCCATCATACAATGCTATTCTAAATAAGTTTATTTCTCAAGTGCTAATTGGGATTTTCCCCAAACGATTGAGATGGTATTTTTGTCTTTCTAACGAATCGTTGTGATGTCCCAGTCCCCAATTCTCATTTTGTGCATTAGAAACATTTCACATCCTATATCACTAAAAAACGATGTTTGGCTAGTAATTTTGATTAATATAATCGAAGTCAGATTTTGATATTTTGTGCTCATCAATCCCTTTTTCCCAAATGATAGAAAATTTATGGCTTTTGTCATTTTAGGGAACCAGTGTGTGAATTGCTTATCTAGATTCGGAAATGTGCTCGTTGTGGTAAGACTAATGATCATAAGTTGTTTATGTTTCTGTTTTTGTTTTTCTGTAGGTCCTCCAATTCCTTCAGAATCTCGCGAAATGGAAGCGCAAATGCATTTATATAAACAAGCATTTGTAGAAACAGTGAGGTTCCAGCCTTTCCTTCCTCGATGAAAAAAAAGCTTTTAAAAGAGTGTTTCATGAGTTGAAATGAAGCCTTTATTTTAATGATTAGATTATGTTAGTTAGAAAGATTAAATGGGAAATAGTCCACATCATCATATTCAATGATGGGCACCTCAACCAAATTAGCAATGTAATGGGAATCAAATAGCAACATGGAAAGAGAAACCAGAAGAAGAGGCAAGAAAAGAAATCTGTATATCTATTCTACATATAGATATATAAGTTTCCTTGATATGGTAAAAAAAGGTACCTAGCAAGATAGGCCTATGAGGGTTAGAAGGATATAAAAAGCAAGCAAAAATTCTCCATTAGCCTTTTCGGTTCCATTCTCTTTCATTCTTTTATATTTGCTCTTGTAACATTTTTCTTCAGTATAAAATCTCAGATCTCCAAGCAAAGAAAAAAGAATTTGTTCCTCCCAAGTTTGTTTCAAGTGAAGTAAAAAGAAAAAGATTGTTTGTGTCATTGTGATGATGGCCCAAATAACAACACAAAATAATGATGGGCTTTGTATGTAGCTCCCTCCCCAGCATTACAGATTTTTAATAAAACTTGGGTGAATGTCTCTAGTGCTATAGAACAGTGCAGTGTTTACAACCTTTCAAAAACCTCATATTTTGAACATTGAAGACTTTTGCATCCCTTTTTTGCTTTTTGGGATTAAAAGACTTTCCCTTGTTTTCTATTAAGGTCAAAGAATCCTACTCTTTTCTCTCTTCAATTTTGGAGTTTCACATTCTCTTCCTTCAAGACCCTTTGTTTCGAAGATTCCCCTCGCTCTTTTCCTTGGTCTCCAAGATTCACATACATTTAGTTTGATCGAAGATTGTCCCATTAGTTTTTTGCTTGTTGAAAAAGTAGAAATGTATACTTACCGTTGTAAAAATGACTCAGATCGAACTTTGGGAAAAAACTTACCATATAGCCTAATGAAAAAAGAAAGTTTATCTCTAATCTTTTGTGTAATCGAGATATTCAATGGATTTATAATATGATATGTTGCACCTCGTAACCATTAATGCAAGTTATATATGTTAAAAGGAGCAAAATATGGGAGGCAGATTTTTTAAGTTCACATGAAAGATTGAATATGTTTATTGTATGTGGGAGGGTTGCATTCAAACTCACTTTTGACAAGACTTGGCAATACCACACATCATGGAGTAGCTAATATGAATCAAGATGAAGTGTATGAATTGAAGGTGTAGCTTGTTGTAAAATGAATGGTTTATGTCATGTGCAATAGAGCATAAGTTTTATGCAAATGTGGGCTTGCCCATCTACTAGATGTAATTTTGTTGTTATGGAAGCTAGAAGTTATACTCTCCATCCTCAAATATTGCAATGACGTGTAATTGTAAAGTAGAGCAATTAGTAATATCTCAACCCAAGTGAGTGCGTTGCTCAAGTTAGAAATGAAACAATGTTGCAATTGAGCATACGATGTAGGAAATTGTGTAGGGATAGCTCTGGATTAAGATTGTAGGAAAAATAACCTTGATGTGTGACTGAAGGTCGAATTTATAGCAAAATTTGATACTTATAGACACATGAACTTGTTTGGGGGACAATGTGCATAAGAGAGGATGTGATGGTGTGGGTGGTAAAGGGATCAAGGTTGTTAATGAGACAAATTGCCTTCCAATTCTCAAAATGATTTCAAGATGCTCACTACTTAACTTAGCCATGTTAAGAAGATAGATATGTTGCTAAACTCAGAGATTCTACATGTGGTTGGAAAGCACCATGCCATGTTGGAAATGTTGTTTGGAGCTACGTATGAGGGAGAGTGAGATATTAGAAAACAACGAAGTGGGGCTTGATTTTTCAAATTCGCCTCTAAGATCCTTGAAGGATAAGTCAAAGGAACACTTGTTGTATTCAAGGAAAGTGAATATCAAGGGGAATGGCGATATGTATGGAATTTGAAGGTCTTCAGTTCAATGATTGCAAATGCCTCACGATCTAGAGAGGAGACGTGTTATGAACATATATCAAAACTCCAAATGCATGATAGAAATTTGAACCCATAACCTCTTCAAAAAGGATATGTAGGCTTAACTAATACTTTTGTAATGCTTTTCTAACTTTTAATAGATTATTTAGAATGTATATGTAATATTATGAAATGTCACTACCTTGCATAGGCTAATGCATGATCACCAAGTGGCATGCTGCATGAATGGCTATCATGCATTCTTGATAAAGTGGCGAGCATGCATGTGTCTAACTAATGCTATATAATCATGTTTCGAGTATTGATAAACCATTATGGTTCAATGCTAGTCTTCAACATATTCTTGTATCTCTTGATTCTTATTAATACATCATTTATTCTCTTCTCATTATTTTCTTCAATTTTATATTGTTCTTGGCTATGAACTTGATAAAATGCAAAATATATGAAAGAAATCTTAGAAGTACTTCATACAAGGAGGTTATCTATGAAGGCACCCAAGGAAGAGGATCGGGGCACCGTTAAGAGTGACGTGGACAAGAGAACAAAAATATATCTTATCATCGGAATTCCATGACAACCCCTAGGCAAGTCACAAAGGTAAAGGAGAGATGTTCACAAAGCTTAACGAGAGATATTGGTGGCCAAGAATGTAGAAAGATGTATCACGACTAATGGAGATGTGCGAGAACCATTAATTGCACTCAAATGTGTGACACATGGAAGAGAACTCTACCTAAACTATCAATTGTCAATGTGACAAATGGATTGTGGAT
Source organism: Azolla caroliniana (assembly GCF_043228905.1). NCBI lineage: Eukaryota > Viridiplantae > Streptophyta > Polypodiopsida > Salviniales > Salviniaceae > Azolla > Azolla caroliniana. Next base: position 14,529,428 of record NW_028230447.1, read on the forward strand.
ATAGTGGTCATGCATATGGGAATGGGACAAATGAAGTATTTGGTGTGTCATAGTATTTGGTGTTGACACGAGCGGATAGAGGGAAGAGCTTTAAGAATTGTTTACAAATCCTTATTAGGAGATGTCATTTACCTATATGGTTTCTAGGGAAAATTATGGTAGAATGGGGGTTCATTAGATGCTAACATAGCTAAGTAACTCTTCTGTGACTAGGTGTCAAGTTTTATCTTATTACAACTTATAACCAAGAGGTAAATGACAAGGTAGAGAGGGGACATAACTTGATTGTTAAAGCCCCTGTCAAAATTTGTGTAGGGAAAGTAAGAGAATTGCCACAATTGTTGCCTTAGTTCTTTATGGGGTGAGCAAACCACCCATAGCATCGTATTTAGATTCATGCCGCTCAAGTTTATGTATGGGCAAACTCTAATCATGATCATTGAGTAAATGATTGCACACACAACTATGCCCTTAGGAGAAGAGATGAGCAAGGACCTTCTAGCCATGAGGATTAGGTAACTGTTACCTTCTCAATAAACACGAGCCGGATATTCAATTCTTGAATACCCTTCACCAAAGATAATGGTGAGAGAAATGGAAATAGATCGCAACTACAATAGCTAGCTGATAGTCTAATGGGTCAAATCGGCTACAACCGAATCGATAAGACATACATCACTTAACTTACAATGTATAAACTCAAAACACACCGACATGAATGATATACACAAACAATGCATAGCCGAAAGTTATCTCTATATTAAGTCCTCCATATACAATACACATGCCCCCTTTATATAGGAAAAGCATGGAGAAGTTATACTAGTTACTAACTGGCACACCGTTTCCAATTTATAGTTGCAATATCATAAGACATACTGTTATGGATTGCTATTTACATTTTTCTACATAATTCAACAATATATACTTCGGTATTACGTAATTTGGCTTTTCGGCCCTTTCACACTTCAGCCTTGTTTCACATTTTGGCCTTCGACTTCACTTCAATTCATACCCATATGGGTAACGGTAACATGAGAGGAAGCCTAAGGAAATAGAGATAGCATTAGAGTGGCTGAAGATCTCGCCATGAGGATTAGGTAACATGAGAGGAAGCCTAAGGACATAGTGATAACATTAGAGTGGATGAAGACAACAAGGTTTAGAAGCGAGGAATGATTTGATATAAAAAATTAACTTCAACTAAGAAAATTTGAGGAATGTTATTGGGTGTTGGTCTACTATAGTAGTCTTGGCAACAAACATAGCTAAGACTAGTGAGGACATTTGCAAAATGATGGTTTGGACTATATGTGGTAGTTCAAAGGAACTTAAATGATGGTTAGTGGCTCCTAATATAAGGAAAAGTTTGAAAAAGTGACAAGAAGAGAGATTGTGTCTTGATCATCTTCGTCAGGAAGAAGATGATGACGAAGAAGAGGGGTTTAAAGAAGATGAGATACGCAAGGGCTAAGTTTCCTTGCATGTCACATTCATTGACACATTCTAGAGGATGTGCAATTTTAGTGGAGATGGAAGTTGTGATGTGATGGACGAAAACGGGGGAAAATGTTGAACTAATGTGTTTTATAGGAGATCAAGATTTGGGTTGAAATGAGCTCCAAAAATATGAGGAGGAAATCAATAAAAACATCAAAGCCTGGTTCAAATGGTAAGAACTAAGTGTTAGAATAATTGGTTGAAGGGTTCAATACCTGTAGAAGGCAATGAAGGTAAAAGGTGATCTATAATGCATAATATTAAAGAATGAGTCATGTGGTAAAAACTAAAGGAAGATAAGTTTTCGAAAATCAAGTGCTTATCTAGGGTCTAGTGGTGTCGCATGCTACAAAAGGATGTTATCAGGTGCTATTATCAATTGGAATAAGTCCATTGGAATAAGAATAAAGAATAATGGAGTTCCAAATTAGTTGCTTTCGAATATGGGTATATAATGATCGTATTCACACTGTCCCATTGGACACACTAGGGTTAGGCTATTTATGGAAATAGTGGAAAGGGCCGTTGTCCTAGGCCACATAGATTGAAAACACAATGCGTAAAGTACAAAGTAATGCACACACAATTAGGAAACATTACCCAAAACACTAGAGGTATAACATATATAAGCCACATATAACAATCTTGAACTTGATATATATATCTCAAAGAGCAGACGTGGAACAATCCAAAATGCATATCAATAATGAAATTACTAACAAATTAACCTTATGTTTAGTTTCATGGATAGACTCATATGAGGCCATAACATTATTTTTTCTCTTCTTGTTTTCTATTCAAAATATTATTTTTTGTGTACACAAAGGAAAATGGTTCATAAAATATATCGTCCTCAATTATTTTGACTCGGATCTTTGCATATGTAAGAGTTTTTCTCACACTTACAATGCTCAAAGGTTTATCTTCATCATCCCTCTCATGTTCAAACACTTCAATAATAGATTCTTCATCCATTATCTACAAATAGAATGACCCACCTATCACTTTTCATATAACCATACACCATATATATGTGTGTGTATGTGTGCATTGTGAATGTGGTATTCATGTGTGATTTGTGTGTATGTATGTTCCATACATCATATATGTTTGTATGTGGTATGCATGTGTGTTGTTTGTTATGTTTGTGTGTGCGTATGTATGTATGTTCCATACATCATATATGTTTGTATGTGGTATGCATGTTTGTTGTGTTTTATGTTTGTGTGTGTGTATGTATGTTCCATACATCGTATATGTTTGTATGTGGTATGCATATGTGTGTGTATGTGTATATAGGTATTGTATGGATTGTATTGCATGTGTATATAGGTATGCGTGTAATATGTATGTACATATTGTATTGTATTGTATTTAATTGCATTTATTGTATGTATAACATGTGTGATGTGTGTTATGTGTGTGTGTGTGTGTATGTTCCATACAATATATATATGTGTCCATATGTGTATGTATATTCTACACACACACACACACACACATGTGTGTGTGTGTGTGTGTACATATTGTATTGTATGTATGTGTTATGTGTAAATGTGTATGATTGTATACGTTGTCGGGCCTTTCAGTGCCAGATCGTTTGCGTGAGTCGGGTGGGAACTGCTGGGGTTTTTTACTAGGAGAAAGAAGAATATGAGGTAATGTTAGTTAGGAAGAGATTGCAAGAAAAAGATATGAAACTCGTGAATCCCATGAGTATAGTATATTAATTGATACTTAGATTGTAAGAGAGAAATAAATGGCAAAATCGTGAATCCCACAATTATTTTATATTACTCAAACCTTATAAAAATCAACAACCTATACATCTTTCTCTCTTCCTTATATAGTGTTGGAAGAGTCTAAGTTTATCACATTCAAGCATCATGCTTTTCCTAACATTAGTTTCCATGCACACTACATGTGCATGATTAGCTTTCTATCCCATCTTTTCTTTTAACTCGAGTGTGTATGCATGAATAACTTTATGTACCATGCATATCTAAAATATTTACATAGGAAAAGTTTAGTATAACTTTAAAATTCATAATATGCTAGTATAGTGGTAAGGCTTAAAAATCGTTAACATGGAGGTACATGGTTCGAATCTTGCCCTATGCATGTAACAATCTTTTCTTCTATTTACAAATTTGTCTCTTCATCCGGTGAGAGACTCTCACCGACTTTCTTTATCCGGCTCTTGCCGGTTTTGCTTGATCCGGTTCTTACCGGGTCTCCCTATCGGTTCCTCCTTGCCGGTTCCATCCGGAGGGACAAAAATGCAAATTTCACTTAGTGTGCGAATTACACTACGACAACGTTATGTGTGTGTGTGTGTGTGTTTATGTATGTATGTATGTACATGAGTGTGTGTAAGTCTAAGAATTTACGTGTTGGTTTATGTATGATGTTTGTACTTATATGTACCTGTAAAATATTTGTAGAGTAGTTGTGGCAACCCAGACAGAGAATAATGGTGAGCAAAAGCGGCACGACAAGGTGAGCGACGACGGCAACAAAACGAGAACAGAGGTGGCAAAACAAGGACAGAAGCAACAAGGGGAGAAGAGGCGACAACATCAATGGAGAGAGATGAGGAGGTAGAGCAAAGGAGGATGCAACAAAAATCTAAATTTAAAAAAATATGAATGTTTGAATATTATGTTTAGTACGAATGTATGTATGTGCACGTAATGTATGCTTGCATGAATAAACATGAATGAATGTACATATGTGTATATATGTAATATGTAATATGTAATGTATGTATATTTGTATGTGTATGTGTATGCATAATACATATATGTGTGTGTGGATGTTTGTTTGTAATATGTATGTATGTGCATGTATAATATATATTGTTTGTAAGCATGAGACTACATTTAGTAGCGATGCATTCCCTTTTATATCTCTTTATCTCTCTTGTAGTTCATATGTCCGGGACTACACATGGTAGCCAGGATTTTGTATTTCATTTTTATTCATGTTGTATCTCCAACCCTACACTCTATCGCATAGCACGGTGTTATATTTGTCACCGGCTTATGTACTCACCCATTGTAAAAATCTTTATATTCTAAGCCCTACCCCTCCCCACCTTTCTCCTATTTTCAGCCCTACCCCTCCCCTACTTTCTCCTATTTCTAGCCCTACCCCTTACCCATTTTTTCCTATTCTCATTCAAACCCCTCTACCACATTATTTTTATTTTTTCTTTAGAATGTTTTCACTTTTATAACTTATCACTTTTATAGTTTAACTTAAACATTCATACCCCTCGTATATATACATTAATTTTACATACACATACATACATATTACAAACAAACATCCACACACATATATGCATACACATACACATACAAATATACATACATTACATATTACATATATACACACATGTACATTCATATATCCATTCATTCATGTTTTTTTTTAAATTTTTTAAGAAGATATCCTGTCATTAGTGTAACCATTTTTACAAGATATAAATTCTATGTGATTGGGGGGGGGGGGGGGGGGGGGGAACAACCATTCATTCATGTTTATTCATGTAAGCATACATATTTTATTCATACATTACATATATATATTCCTTCATTCATACATGCATACATTACGTGCACATACATACATACATACATACATACATACATACATACATACATACATACATACATACATTCATACTAAACAATGTGACCCCTCACAAATCCCAATTTCGGCAATATTCGGTTCGGTATTCCGACTTAGTCCGAGTCGGAAACTCACAACACTATGCCATAATTGGAATTGGCCGACGAACCAAACAATCGAGAGAGAAGTTCTTCTTAACCGTTGACAAATCAACGAAGCCGGAGCAAGTCCTGGGATAATTGAACTAGCAATTATTGCAAGAAACCCAGACATATCAAGGCTGATTGCGGCGCCCTCAAAGGCAAAAACGACAAGGCTCAAAGAGTTGATTAGAAGGGTGGCTGGCATGAAGAGGTAAACTACATCAACTCTTCAGCCGAAGTATTGTTGGATGATCCCAACATCTTGTTCATAGAACACTCGGTCGAATCGGAAGTTCTGATTACTACTAATGAATCGAGCACATGGCTCCTAGATTCGGGTGCATCCTACCATGTGACCCCTCACAAATCCCAATTTTGACAATATCCGGTCTGGTATTCTGACTTAGTCCGAGTCGGAAACTCGCAGCAGTACGCTATAATTGGAATAGGTCGACCGTCTGAACAGTCAAGGGAGAAGTTCTTCCTGAACGTCGACAAATCAGAGCTTTTACTAACAATTTTTTTGTTGTTTTGATGTTTTTTGCGTGTGAGCGAGGGGAATCTAACAAGGCTCGTCATGCTCTTCTCAGGATCAAAACAACACTCTAAACCCAGTATTCTTCTTTTTTGATCTCTTCTCTTTTTCTATTATGCGTTCTTTATGGTCGAATCAAATTGGTATTACGTTTTATTCTCTTTCTTTCTACCTCCTACTACGCTACGATTTTACTTATTATTATGCATCGGGCCGAGCGTGTTTGCACTAATCGCACACGCTCAACTCATGGCCTTTTGCATATTGCGATATATATCCCACTCTCTCCTCTCTTGAACTCTTACGATAATAATTATTCTTGTGCATTGGGTCGAGCGTGTTTGCTCTAATCGCACACGCTTATCTCATGGCCGTTTTGCATATGATGTTGAGTATACCACTCTTCCCCTCTATTGAGCCATCACTTGGCCGATTCTAAGGGATGACGTGGCCTTGACGAGGTGTATGTTGCCTACCTATGCCACTCTACTCTCTATTAAGCCATCAATTGGCCGATTCTATGGGATGTTGTGGCCTTGACAAGGTATATGTAGCTTACATATGCCACTTTCCTTTTTAATTAGCCATCAATTGGCCGATTCTAAGGGATGATGTGGCCTTGACGAGGTATATGTCACTTACCTATGCCACTTTCCTCTTTAATTAGCCATTACTTGGCCGATTCTAGGGATATGTGGTGGTCTTGAGGAGGTGCATGTCAACTACCCTAGGGTTTCGTATCTTAGGGCATGTTTGATTCCATACACCTAATTGTTGATTATTTTAATTAAATTTTAATTTCATAAGTATTGTTTCACTTATATGATTTTCTAGTAATTATTATTTACCCGCCCACAATTAACTCTCCTTTTTCCACTTCCTTTTCATGTATAAAGTATTTACATCATTTATTTTTAATGCAACCTTTACGTGTAGACTATTTTTTCGTATGGAGTGGCTTGTTGAACGATTTTTTTTTCAACGGGTCATCTAGGTTTAACTCTTATCATCAAGACTTAGAAAACGAGTAAAACCATATGAGTTCCCTTATTGATGTTTTACTCATGGATTTGAGTATTACATCTTTGCGCACAACACCGTCATCACTTGTATCAATTTGTGGCTTATGTCACAATTGTGCAAGTTATAACAATCATATTGGGATGTATATGTGCATACCTTGCACTTCCCATTTATTTGTGACATTGTTTTTTTCGTAGGTAACACATGGGTTCTTTTTTTTTTCCCCTTGTTTTCGTCACTACTTAACTCTTATGAGTAGTGCCTTATTTTATCATTTTATCATCACGTTTGCTTATTGCTCGCAAGACTAGAATATTACTTGTGAGTGCACTTGTTTTTTCACGTAATACACTTTCTCGACCATATAATACATGATGGGTTGGCATTAATATAAGGCTATCTAGGAAATTTCATTGATGTAAGAACCATGGTTGAGCCTCGGGGGAGCCGCCATGATTACTCAAGATAGAGATCCGAGAAATACATCTTAGCTATGTTTTCCCCCATGGGTTTTAAAACACCATAGTGTTACCATAGTTATCGGATCTCGAATCACATCTCATATGTCTAGAGGGGTAAAGACATGAGATACTTTCTTGGATAAAGTTCTTTCAATCAAAATTTCAAGCATTCATTTTGCTTGTGTATTTTCTGAACCTCCTTATTTTATTGCATACCCACAGCGTGCATCATGGAACAAGTTTTGAACGCAGTTGGAACGATCTCTCCAAATGAGACCTCTCAACCCCAATCCGCATCTCGCACACAAGCTGAGATCACTATTGAGCAATTGCTCACTACTACCTTGAATCAATTGGCCGAAATGAGACAGGCCAATATGGCATTGGAAAAGAAATTCCAAGAATTAACTATTGAGTCCAAGAAAGAAGGTGAACCTTCCTTCGTAGTCACGCCTTTCAAGGGAGATAAGAAAGAAAGAACCGAGGAGGCTATTAGCACTTGGCTTGGTCGTTGGGAGTCTCACTTTGAGCTTCATCCCAAGCCCGATGCAGTAAAAATTGGTTATGTCGGTCGTGAGTTAGGTGGCCGAGCTGCTGCTTGGTGGCGTGGCCTAAGGACCGCAAAAAACTTACCCACAACTTGGGAAGGTTTCGTTGATGTTTTTAAGAAACAATTCTTGCAGCCACCTTCTCAAACCGAACAAGCGCAACACTTGCTCACATTGTCTAGTAAGCCATTTACCTCTCTCGAGGATTATGTGCATCACGCTCGGACCCAGATCCAAAAATCGGGACTTACGGGTGAGAAATGGTTTGTCGCTTGTTTTTTGAATGGTATTCCCAATGGGGATTATCATTGGATTGTCCATGACAAGGACCCCACAACTTTCGAGGAAGCCGTCAACATTGTGCTGCGATACCATAGGACTTCCAAGAAAGACCACAATAAACCTGAGTTCGCCAAAACTCCGAATGTCAAGTTCATTGGGAAACGTAAGCAATCCAGTGACACTCTTGACCGCGACTCAAAGAAACCGAACCTCTTCTGTGCATATTGCAAGAAGCGGGGCCACACAAAGGTACCTAGGTCATTTAATTACAGAAAATGGCGTTGAAATTGAACCTTCTCGTATTGAAAAGGTTAAACTTTGGCCCATTCCTCGTAATATTCGTGAACTTAGATCATTCTTAGGGTTTGTTGGATTTTTACGAAAATCAATTCGTAACTATTCCAAATTGACTACGCCATTAACTGACCTTTTAAAAGGTCATCCACGTAAGTCTGTCAAACCAATTTCATGGAATGAACAACTTGACAAATCATTTGAGACACTCAAGGAGCATGTGTGTCAGGCTCCCACTCTTCTATTACCAGACCCTTCTAAGCCTTTCTCAATTGAAACCGATGCTAGTGATTATGCTATTGGTGCCGTTCTTTATCAAGGTGGTCACCCTATTGCTTTTGAAAGTAAGAAGCTTGATGCTGCTCAATCTCGGTATTCGGTTCAAGAGAAAGAGTTGTTTGCGGTAATACACGCACTTAAAACATGGAGGCACTATCTCTATGGAAATAAATTTGTGGTTACAACAGACCATCAATCATTAAAGTATTTTTGTGACCAGCCCGATCTTGTTGGTCGTAAAGGCCGTTGGGCTGACCTTATGCAAGATTTTGATTTTTCCATACGATATCGCAAGGGTTCTATGAACACCGTTGCTGATGCTCTTAGTCGCATTAAAGAAGTTAACATGCTTAGCTTCACGGAAATAAAATCTGATCTTTTAGATCACCTTTGAGGGAAATACCTTGATGACAGTTATTTCTCAAAATACTGGACGAAAGCCGAATCTGGTTTAGATGCCGATACTAGCACCCTACCCTCGAAGGCGACCTTTCACATTACAAACGGTTTGCTCTACCGTAGTGGAAAGGTCTGTGTTCCAGATTTACCAAATGTTAAACAGAAAATTTTTCATGAATGTCATGATGCACCATCTGTTGGTCATCCTGGAATACAACGCACACTCGTTCTCATCTCGTGTACTTTTTTCTGGCCTAAGATGCGCTCTGACGTGCATAAATACGTAACTCAATGCTTACAATGTCAGATTAATAAGTCGGAACGACTTAAAGCTGCTGGTCTTTTACATCCCTTAGATATTCCCAACAATAAATGGGAAAGTATCTCGATGGATTTTATTGTTAGTTTACCTCGTACACAGAGGGGTCATGATGCCATATGGGTTGTCGTTGACAGGCTAACAAAATTAGCTAGATTTATTCCTACAAAAACCACGGTAACCGCTCAACAGTTGGCTTATCAATTTGTTGATGAGTTATTTCGTTTTTATGGATTACTGATGGATATTGTTAGTGATCGAGATTCCAAGTTTATTAGTGACTTTTGGACTCAGGTCTTTAAGAAACTAGAAACTACGTTGAGCATGAGTTCCGCAGATCATCCTCAGTCTGATGGACAAACTGAACGAGTTAATCAAATTATTGAGGACATGCTTCGAGCTTATGTAGCAAAAACCCCTTCTAAGTGGGAGCAATACCTTCCTATCTTAGAATTTGCCTATAATAGCTCTAAACATACATCCACTGGATATAGTCCTTTTATGTTGATGTATGGTTTTCAGCCACGTGCCCCAGTTGATGTCACGATTCATCGTGATACATTAGACAGTACACGCAATTTTTTGCAAGACATGAACCAAATGTTGCATATTGCCAAAGAAAATGTCAAGACAGCTCAAGATCGTGCTCGATTTTATGCTGATCAGGATAGACGTCCTCGTGCATTTACTATTGGTCAAAAAGTTTTTTTGCGTGTCCCGACTGATTCTACGTCATTATCTACGGGCAAGTGCGCTAAGTTAGCCCCACGATATTGTGGCCCATTTGAAATCCTTAAGCGAGTTGGGTCATCTGCTTATCACCTTGCCTTACCTCGTAACGTTGGTATTCATCCTGTTTTTCACGTCAGTCGTCTAAAACCATTTTTAGGCTCTGGTGATAACACCATCACAATCCAAGATCTTGTAACATTAGAGGATTTTTCTTACAAACCTCATGTTCCTGAACGAATTCTTGATTCTCGTACTAAACGTTTACGTTCTAAAGAGATTCGGCTATTCAAGATCAAATGGATGGATAAACCTATTGATGATGCCACATGGGAACGCGAGCATTCGCTTAAGGCACAATTTCCTCACTTTATATTGCAAGAGTGCAATCTTTTGAAGTAGGGGAGTATGTTATGTACACATAACGTTGGTGAGGGTAGGTCACTAATATTTACATTAGTGAAGGGTATGTTCACTATTATTAAAAAGGGAACTAATGATTGGATAGAATGAATGATATGTGCATGCACTATCATGATTTAGACAACCAATGAATAGAGAGCCTTTTAGAAAGGCACATCTATTCAAGGGGCCTAGGAAAAGGTATAAATATGAGGCTTAGCTACCCTCATAAGGATCATCACGTCGGAAAGCTGCTGTCGTAGACACCGGTGGTGCGGGCTAGGCTTTCGTCTCGACGATCGTGTTTATCTCTTCCAAGGTATTAGTCATCCTAATATCCGGCGGTATGGGACGTCGGTGGTAGGTTGGCTATGTCTAGATCATAGCTCGGGGGTGGTCGGGTGGAACGGGTTCTTCTATCCAATCTATTTTCTTCCTTTTTACTTGATTTGGTCTATTGATTAGTAATAGACTCTTAACATATTCTGACTCGGTTCGCGTTGGAAACTAGCTGCATTACGCCATAATTGGAATCAACCGACTGACCGAACAATTGAGGGAGAAGTTCTTCCCGACCACTGGCAAATCAACGAAGCCAGAGCAAGTCTTGGGATAATTGAACTAACAACTATTAAAAGAAACCTGGACATATCAAGGCCGATTGTTGCGCCCTCAAAGCCAAAAACGGCAAGGCTCAGAGAGCTGATCAGAAGGGTGTTGGCATAAAGGCCGACTCCTTCCACTTTGTATCTATAAGTGTGAACACGTCCGATAGTTAGGGCTTGAGTATATATAAGCTCTAACCTAACATTGTAATTGAGAGAGAGATCGATCATCTTGTATCTTGAGTCTCATAGAGAGAGAGTTACAAAACAACAGAGAACTTCCATTGAAGCTCAAACAATGTCTATCATATGTTTCTTCTTCCTCTTCCCATTGTTGTATATTTGTGTCGTTTTCTACGCATAGATCACAGGTCCTCATACATACTTCCGCGCATTCTTTCGAACCTCCTTGCAACAACTGGTATCAGAGCGACTTACTGTTTAGCAACGATGAAAAGACAGAGAGAAGAGGAACCCCAGTTGAATGAAAAGACCAGGTCAATGAGTCTTACTTCGAAAAGAACATGGCTTCAACATTTGGAACAAGAGTTGAAATCCAAAAGTTCGACCACAAAAACTTTGCCCTATGGAAGGAGATGATGCAAGACGTGCTGATCATTCGAAGATAGGTTGAAGGCATTCAACATGGCGAAAAACCTACTTCAATGTTAGCCGAAGAGCGGAGATCAATAGATAAAATCGCACGCTCCACCATTCGAATGCACCTAGCCAAAAACGTCTACTTCAGTATGGCAAAGAAGATGACAACATTCTCTTTGTGGGAGAAGTTACAGATTGTGTATGAGAAGAAGTCCTCATCTTAAAGATTGATACTAATTTGACAATTATTCAACATGAAGATGAGAGAGACCGATCCAACAACCTCCCACATCAACACCTTCAACTGGGTGTTGTTTGAACTCTCCTCCCAAGAGATCAACTTCGAAGAAGAAGTGAAAGCCCTTGCCCTCCTATCGAGCTTGCCAGCGAGTTGGGAGGTATTCTTCACGACTTTCTCCAATAGTAGCCCTAGGCTGAACTTGGACAAAATTATCGATCAAATCCTTACAGTTGAATGAAAAGACCAGGTCAGTGAGTCTTACTTCGAAAAGAACATGGCTTCAACATTTGGAACAAGAGTTGAAATCCAAAAGTTCGACCACAAAAACTTTGCCCTATGGAAGGAGATGATGCAAGACGTGCTGATCATTCGAAGATAGGTTGAAGGCATTCAACATGGCGAAAAACCTACTTCAATGTTAGCCGAAGAGCGGAGATCAATAGATAAAATCGCACGCTCCACCATTCGAATGCACCTAGCCAAAAACGTCTACTTCAGTATGGCAAAGAAGATGACAACATTCTCTTTGTGGGAGAAGTTACAGATTGTGTATGAGAAGAAGTCCTCATCTTAAAGATTGATACTAATTTGACAATTATTCAACATGAAGATGAGAGAGACCGATCCAACAACCTCCCACATCAACACCTTCAACTGGGTGTTGTTTGAACTCTCCTCCCAAGAGATCAACTTCGAAGAAGAAGTGAAAGCCCTTGCCCTCCTATCGAGCTTGCCAGCGAGTTGGGAGGTATTCTTCACGACTTTCTCCAATAGTAGCCCTAGGCTGAACTTGGACAAAATTATCGATCAAATCCTTATAGAGGACATTCAACGAAAATCGATGGGACTCACCATCGTCGAGTCGGTAGAAGCCCACCACTCAACTGAGTCTATTAGAGTGATGATCTAATGTAAGCATATGATAAGGATATAATATATATGAAATAAGAAAGGAGAGGGAGAAAGTAGGGTGCTGATCCACCTGACCACCCCCGAGTGAAGGGATCGAGACGGTGTCACGAGGTTTCCATGCCACAATGAGAAAATAACCTCTACCAATTTATGTGTGGTTATTCAAATCTTTATAAATGGTTATATAGAGTGCGAGGACTCGATGAGTAGGAGCAAGTGGGGGTTTAGGTGTCGTGAAGGATTTGCTTCACAATAGAAAAATAAACTAAAATATTGTATTGAATAACATTTGAGAGACTTGATCTAGCAACATCACATACCAAATACAAGGCACATACAATTAGGCTAGGTCATTTGTTTTTTTAAAGTTATATTTTAATGTTTGTACTTATGCCATGTATATTTTCATGCATGAAAGCTCAAATAAGTGGGATGTCTAACATGCATCACATGTAATGCATGAACGTCAAATGGCGATCATGCATCACATGCATTTCATGCACTTCATGCATGTCTTGTACCCTCACATGCATCATATGCATGGGAGCACCTATTTAAAGAGGGGGATAACATGAGACGAGGAATCTTATTGTAATAGGAGGGACAAGCTATATTATTGTACAAGAAATATTTTGTAATCATCTTCAGATATCAATACAAGTTATTTCCGTTTCTCCTCTTTCTTTGACAAGAAGCCCAATGCTTACTTCCCGGATTCGCGATTTTCTTTTCATTTGCTCTCGTACGCCGAGATCAACGTGACAGTGGTGAACCCAACGTGAAACATGGAAGTTAAGAGAGATGGAGAACCAACAAGCAGTCTTAGAGCCACAGATCAACCAAGAAGCTGTTGTGGGGCCACAAATCAACCTGGTGTTACAAATGGTTGAAAGAATGATGCAAAGCCAAGAACATGCAACTGCTCTTCAACGAATTGATCATGCTATTGACAAGCTTGTAGAGAATTTGAAGGTAAAAATATATCTAAATTCTTACAAGTATATGTTATTGAGATGGGTAGTCTCGGAACTTGCAACAAGTTCTAATGATTGGGTTGCATTTGAGCAAGCTTTATTAAATGAGTACATGCTTGGTGATACAATCCGAGCGTCAAGGAGGAGTTTCCTAGATTGGGTGGACAAAGAGGACAAGAAGATTTCAGTGATGGAGTTGTTAAAAGACTTTGAAGCTCGGTATAACCAATTAACGAGGACCGAAAGGACTCTTTTGGAGTTGGAGAAGGTCATATTATTCTTGAAGGCATCTGACCGATCCTATTGAGAAAAATTAGTTGCATTCCTAGAAGATTGGACTACACCGACTGGTCTAGAGTCCAATTGGAATCGAGTACATGAAGCTTGTAATAGAATCAACAAAAGAGCCCAATGATGTGAAGATCTTTCGATTGCCGGGGGTATGAAAGATGAAATGAAGACAACCATCAAGGAGGATACTGGGAGTCCGTCAACTATTTCCAAGGTACCCAAAACAGTGATGGACTATCTTATCAAAGGTATAAAAGATCTTTCATTACATGTTGCAAACCTACAAGAAAAAAAATCCTCACAACCCCAAAAAGATTATGAAAGAAGATGCATATGGTGTGATTGCGTCGACCATTCAAGAGGAGGGTGTGATAACTATCAAGAAGCGATAGAAAGAGGGGTGATATTCTTCAAAGATGGTAAGATTCATTCTTCTAAAACTCGATTACCTCTCCGAACTAACTTTAGAAGAGGTGGTATGAGAAGGATCATCAAAGACGCGGAAATAACTAGGAGACAAGCTGTCTATCAACCAACAACTACAGTCATCCATGTTGGTGAAGGAGGATTTGAATCTGAATTTTGGCTGTGTATTTTGAAAGCTGCAAGAAAGGGTAAAATCAAGTTTGAAAAGTTGAAGTCTGGAGGTGATGCTGCCCGAAGCAAAATTGGTTGGGAAGACCCAGTGGATGGCCTCTCAGCTTTCACGAATGTTGCAACAACCCAAGCCCATGAAGTGATCATGGAAGAGAAGTGGAAATGGGCGGAAAATGAAGATAACAAGAAGAGGGAGCTAAGAAGCGCTAAAAAGAGGGACTCGACAGAAAGTCCAAAAATGGTAAGCCTTGACATTGAAAAAGGTAAGGATAAGAAGAGTCCCTCCTTCAAATTATTATCTGATATTGAAGCTTTAACTGATTTAAAAAAAGTATTGGAAGAAAGAATTTTAGATAGCAAAGTGGAACTTTCCTTGAGGGAACTTTTGGACATAGCTAAAAAAAGAATTTCATGATGCAATAATAGATGGAATTAAAAGAAAACGACAAAGTATTGAAGTGGCCGAAAACCCAGGAAGTGAAGTAAAGAAAGCAACGATGGAAGTTCTCAAAGGTGAACCAAGCTCTTCCATTGTTGGTACACAAGCTATTGCGACGACAACTTTTGAAGAGAAGCCGAAAGAGCTAAAAAGCTACTATGCTAAGAAACATTGGGCAAGAGCAACAACTGAGACACCCGTGATGATTGAAAACCTTGAAGATCCGGCCGTGGCCTTAATTGACCACGGCTCAGAAATTAATCTAATTTCTTATGATATTTATAGGAAAGGCGGATGGCCAATGGAAATGAATCATGGGTGGAGGGTAAAATCGGCTAATTCAATGATTGTGCAACTTCATGGAGCTTGCCCAAACATCAAAGTCACCATTGGAGATGTGCCAATAGAGCAACATTTCTTTATCCAAAAGACCTCGTCATACTTAGTGATTCTTGGTCAACCATATATAACATCTTCTAGGATGGAGATGAAGGTGCTTGAAGATGGCTCGACATATGCTAGAATTCGGAGTACTGATGGTAAAAGAAATGTTCAATTTCTTACTGTTAGGTTGGAGCATGATAGAAATAAAGAAGAATTATGAATTAACTCATGTGAGCATGATATGTCATCTTATGAGTCGAGTTTTTAAATAAGATAATTGATGGGCAAGGACACAATGGTCCCAAAGCTTTTCTTTCCTTGCAAAAATGTTTTTTCAATTAATAAAACAATCAATACTTTCTCTAATATAATGGATGGCTTTACCTGTTACTTTGATGTGGAAAGTCATGCACAAAATAAAGGGAGCAAGAAGATGTTGGATGCATTGTGCACTTCAAGGATGATCGAAAGGGAAGACATGATTTCTGGTATGTTTCTTGAATATTCACATGTGGATATAGTCAAAATATTAGAAAATTGCTTGAATGAGAAAGAATGCGACAAGAGATTTGTTCGTGTAAATTCTGTTGATATGTACCTTCATATTGTTGATTTTATTGCAAAAAATGGTTGTATAGCTAATAGTGAAATAGTTGGCAATAGCTATCATGAAATAACTAATGAAAATAAAGCAAGTAAAAATAGCTATGCAATAATAGTTAACACTAAATATAAAACAATAGACAAAAAGGTCAAGCCTGTGACTATGAATCGCCTATGGATAGTACTGAAAAGAAAAAGAATGTTGTGTTTGAGCCAACATTGCGGGATTCTAAGGATATTGGTCATAAGTTTACAAATGCTACTCTAGATCAACTAAAATTGAGTGAGAATGATTTTCTTTTGCCTATTGACAGACAATGTTTTCGAATTATGATTGCTAGTCATGGGAAAGCATTTGCATTTGAGTCCAATGAAATTGGTTGTGTAGATCCCACAGTTGTGGAACCAATGATTATATTTATAGTTCCGCATATTCCTTGGAATTTAAGGCCTATCCCTGTTCCTCAGGCCCAAATACCGCAAGTAATAGCTTTGCTTAAGGAAAAAATAGAAATGGGTATCTTGGAGCCATCAGATGCCCCCTACTCGAATAAGTGGTTTATTGTACCTAAAAAGAATGGTTCATTTAGGATTTAAAGCTTGTCAATAGGGTTACTATTCAAAATGTCGGTGTTGGACCGATCGTAGATGCCTTTGCATAAGCTTTCGCAGGAAGAGGTATATATTCTATGTGTAATTTGTATTCAGGGTATGATCAATTTCAGTTTGCTATTGATAGTCGTGATATAACTACTATAAGAACACCAATTGGATTGATGCAAATGTGCTACAAATTCAGTGGCACATATGGTGAATGTTATGAATAAAATTTTAATAGTTTTGTTGAGCAAGCAAGCTCAACTGGATCCGGATCAGCTGAATAAGCCTGAGCCAGATCGGTATTCAGATGGTATCCGGAAACAACCGGCCGGATCGGGTAGCTGGATTCAAGCAGGAACCGGAAGCCTAGTAGTAGCCTAGACTACTAGGTAATCATTGTCTCGTAGTTAGTGTCAGTCGCACTTGTGAGCATTGAAGTACTTGTCAGTCCTTTATGGACTTGTATAAATAGTGCTATTTAGCACGTTGTAGACACAGAGTGTTTTAGAGTTAATTTTTGAATATAGTTTTATGTTTTGCTCTCTCTGTCTCCTCTGTGTTTGAAGCTTTTCCATTAAACCTTCATCTCATTTTCTATTGCTATCCGACTGAACCGGTTTTGTCTGACGCTTCCGCACATTAACATTCACATGGTATCAGAGCGCGAGGGTTGAGAACCTCTACAACCGACATTTGCTTCCGTAGATGAACCCTAGAACCCGTAACAACAAATAGAGAGAAGATATGGACAGAGGAATGGCGAGTTCACTTCCAACAGAGAAGCTTTGTGGAAGGAACAAATGAAGTAGCACTGGAGCCGTCACACAAAGACTTCCCGATATGGGAGCAAGTGTTAATCCTGAGGGTCGGACAATGGCCTAACACAGGGTTTCTCCGGAAGACACTTCACCAAAGGGGTGTTACGATGAGATAACTTAAGACACAACAATTAATCCGACTTAATTGGCTACTTAGCAATAAGGCATTCACTTAATACACGGGTATGATATAACAATTAAGACAGAACGGTAATCAATATGTGAAGATAAAACAAGAAGCTTATATTAAATCTCCGTTAAAGTTTTACATTGTAACCGGGCCTTTATATAGGTCACCGGTGCTGCATACAAAACGGTGCCAACCGGCACCTGTTCGGAATCGGTCCGGATCCGGATCGGCATACCGATTCCGGTCCGTCCGTTCACTACATAATTATAATCTACTTTACTTAATTAAATATATTCCGAACAACCATCCCTTTCACATTCTGGTCTCTGCTCCTTTGCCGACCGGGTAACACATGGCACGCCCGTGGGGCAGTACCTTGTACGTCGAATCCCACTATCCGGCCCTTAGCCTTCGTCCAAGATATCCAGAATACTCTGCTCCAGGGTATCTAATGGTTGTTCGGAATTCGGTTGTTGCGGCTGTTGTTGTTGCGGTGGCTGCGGCTCCTCCGACTGTTGCGCTTGAGAGGGCGTTTGTTCGGTTCCCGGTACCGGCGGTTGTGGCAGTGATTCCTCCGTTAGCTGCTCCGCCGGATTTGACTCCGGTTCACTCGCCCCAACCTTGTCTCCGTCCGGTCCTTGCTCCGGTGATGGCTCCTCATCGCTGAGGTTGATGGTCGCCGCCTGCTTTGCTTCTTCTCTTCGTAGCCTGGTCTGTTCATAGCTCTCAAACTGGATTTGAGCATCCAGTTGATCATCATCTAGCTGGGCTACAAGTTGCCAGACCATTGTTGCTTGCTCCTTTGCCAGAGTTACAAAATCTTCGGCTAACTCATCTCTTACGGCGGTGAAGTCCTCCTTCATTAGCATGTAGCAGTCGTCGCCATCCTTCTGCCGGTTTTCTGCGTCCACCTGTAGCAACTGGAGCTTGGCTGTGTGCTTTCTGCCGTTACAAAATCTTCGGCTAACTCATCTCTTACGGCGGTGAAGTCCTCCTTCATTAGCATGTAGCAGTCGTCGCCATCCTTCTGCCGGTTTTCTGCGTCCGCCTGTAGCAACTGGAGCTTGGCTGTGTGCTTTTGCCCATTTGTCCCACCATTGTGCGGATCTTTCGTCAATCAAGCATTTGGTCTTGTTCCTCCATGCCTGGACAATGAACTGGATCTGCTCCAATCCCATCTTTGATTTGTCCTCCGCGGCTTACCGTTCATCCTTCAACTGCTTGATGAGTGCCACCATATCCACCTCTTGCTCCTGGTAATGTGACAATTGGGTTTGATAAGTGTTCTGCAGCCTTTGCAAGATCATCGTCGCTCTTTCCTTCTCTTCATAATGCTGCTTATACAGTTCCATCCGTTCTTGCGCGGCTTCCTCCAGCAGCGTGGTTCTTTCAGCCCGTTCCTCTGCCAGCGCCGTCTCTACTTGGTGTACCTCCTACCGGAGCTCTGCCATTTTCTCTTGTTGTTTCTTATGCTCCGTATCCAGGTGCTTGTAGTCTCGGTGCAGGTGCTCAAAATCATCAGTCTTTTGCTTTAGCTTTTGGTTGAGTTGCCGGCGAGCGCGGTCTTCCCGGTCCTTCTGTTGACGAAGTTCTTCTTTCAGCCTTTCGATCTCTGTTTCCGCCATCTGTCGCAACTTCTCCTTTTCTTGCAGCGCCTTCTCTTTCTCCTCCTTTAGCCGGTCGTAGGCCTGATGTCCTTTCCACAGATTCTCTTCTGCTTGGCGGAGGTTCTCAGTAGTCTTTCGTTGCTCTTCTTCTGCCGCTTTCTTCAAGTCCCACTCTCGGGTGCGTAATGCTTCCTGTGCGGCCAGTTCATCTCTTAATTCAACAAGATCTTTTGCTTGCGCCGCCACTATCTCCGGGACTGGTTCCGTCCCCGGGGTCTTATTGTTATGTATAGGTGCCGATGCTTCTTTATTCTGTACATCTATTGGAGTCACCGGTGCTTGGACTTGTGGTTCGGTTAAGGCCATTTTGGCCAATTCTTCTGTGGCGAGGTCCAAGTCTTGTTCTAGGCTCCGGATCCTTGACCGGGCCGTCTCTAGTTCTCCGGTTGTGACGAGCAACCGGTCCATGTGCGCTTTCTCTTCCACCTCTATGTAGTGTACCACTCCGGCAATCTGTTCTACAATCCATCGGAGCCATTGGCTGCCGGTGCCCTGTTGTTGCGTCTGCCCTGAGGGTTGGTTGTGGGTGTCGCTGGCCAGTGGTTGGTTTTGTCCAGTTGCGTCCAGTTGCAACTCTGGCTCTTGTTGGTGACCACTTTGCCGGTCTGGTTGCGGCTCCGTTGGCCGCTCCACCTCTGAATGCTCTTGGCCTGCCGGTGGGGTCGGCAACTGTACTTCCGGCGCTTGCATTTTGGGTCTTGCCGTATCCTGACCCGCCGGTAGAGGTTGTTGTGCAGGGAGCTCTGTGACCAGTTCTGGGTGAACCGGTTCCGGTGCCATCCTTGGTGCGGGCTGCTCAGGGCGGGGTACAAGCGTTCCATCCTTCTTTGGGTCCGAACGCCCCCCGGCATGTTCGGAGGTGCTTGCCTTCTGGCGCTGCTGGAGGTGCTCTAACGGTTCCTCCTCCACTTCCTCCTCCTGAGTCCCAATGTTGATTTTCGCTGCCAAGGGGTTCGACGCTTGTTGAACCGGTCGGCTAAGCCTGATCTTGATAGGCCGTACCGGTGGCTCCTCCTGCGTTTCTGCCTACCGCTTCCTATTGGCGCACTCCTTTGCCGCCTAGTCCGTGTCGGCCGCCTTCCCTTTGGTTGCCTTAGAAGCCAACAACTGCTGCCGTTTCAAGGCCATTTTCGGGGAGCCTTTGGTTGTCCTTCCCTGCTTCGTGGTCTTGACTGGCTCGATAGGTGGCGCCAATAGGGTGAGCCATTGCGCCACTGCCGTCCATATCTTCCGACCCTCTTTGCCTCTGATAGAGTCGATGGCCGCACAAAGGCCATCCGCAATCAGTACCGCCTAGTCCACTTTCACACCTTCATATGTGGCTATGATTAAGTCAGCCCGGTTCTGGGGCATGCACGGGGGTCGAGGGTATACATGTCCGAATTCATGGAGCACACGGGCAATCTCTTGAAAGAGAGGATCTTCGCCGCCCTGTGTCCGGTAGGCCTTGCTTGCCGGAGAGTATTCCCCAAAGTATTTTCGGAGCTGTTCCGGGGTAGGGTTGTCGATATTGAAGATTCCCCCTTCCGGAAGGCCAAGCAACGCATGGATGGCCTCCTTAGTAATAAACTCTGTGTCGATTTTTTTGACTATCTTCTACGCCTCCCGGTGTGGTGGCGCCTCCATGATGGTGAGGAAACCCTCTAAGCCGTGTTGCCTTAGCCACTTCTTGGCTGCTTCAGAGAGTGCTTGGCAGTCCATGGCTTCGTCGAGGTCGGTGAGCGCTGGTGAGGGTTGTGTGTGAGGAGTCTCTGTGTGCGTGGGCTCGCGTCTGCTAATCTCCAATCTCCTGTCTGCGTTTGTGCTCCTCTGTTCGCGAAATGTCAGGGTTTCTATGTGGCGGGGGTCTTCTTGTTGCATGTTGGCGCCTGTTTTTTTTTTCATTACCTGCACGTGTGCACGTCGTGTACTAAAATAGAATGTCGTGCCATGTGGCGGCGGTTTAATACCCTATTAATAGCCCACTACGTACCTTTTCAAAGTGCTTGTTCACTCCTTGTTTTTGCATGTGTCCGTTCATCCCTCGCCCTTGCATGATTTACTTTGATTTGATTTGATTTGATTTGATTTTTTTTTTACATGGTTTTGCTAATTAGCAACTGATTCCACTGGACCCCTATCCGGATTGTGATCCTTGCCGGACACTGGACCGCTTGCCGTCGCTTCCGACTTACCGGTGTCCGGTTCTGTGTCGCCCTTCACTTGTTTAAATGGGTTTCTTGGCATGGGTCCATTGTATAGTTTGAGTCGGAACCCATTGACCCATTTACCCAGAACCTCGCCGGCGAGTGTCCCTAATTGGTAGGAACCGTTGAACTCTTGCGTAATCTAGTATGGTCCAGTCCACCGAAACCGTAGCTTTCCCGGCATCTTACCCATCCGGGTCTGGAACACGAGTACCGGCTTACCGATGCCGAACATCTTTTTGTTCCCTTTTCAGTGACGATCCATGAACGCTTTCCTTCGCCGTTGCTCTAGTTCTAGGTGCATGATGCTGGCTAGCCGATGTTCTTCCAATTCGCACAGCGCGTTTAACCAGATAGCTTCCGATTCCTTCTCATTTAGGCGTTCCCAAATCTGTATTCGTAAACTCGGGACCTGGAACTCTATCGGCATCACTGCTTCCAATCCGAATGCTAGGCGGAACGGTGTTGTGCGGATACTTGTCTTATATGCCGTTCGGTAGGCCCAGAGTGCACTGTGCAACTTTGTATCCCAATCCGTCCGGTTCTCATTGACGATTTTCCGCAGGATATTCTGTAGTGTTTTATTTGTTGACTCTGCTAATCCGTTGGCTTGCGGATAATAGGGAGTGCTCCGTTTGTGCACCACCGCATAAAATGTCGTCAAACGTTCCACTACTTGCCCTAAGAAGTGCCCACCTTGGTCACTTATGAGCTCTATCGGACATCCATATCGGCACCAGATGCATTCATTTAAATTTTTTGCCGTGGATGCCGCGGTGTTGTCGCGTAGTGCTTTCGCTTCCACCCATTTTGTGCAGTAATCCGTAGCGACGATCACGTACCGGTTGCCGGTTCTCATTGCCGGTGGTTTGAATGGACCGACAAAATCTAGCCCCCATTTTTGAAATGGTTCTAATGGTAGCACGGGCTGGTGAGGCATTCTGGCCTGTTCGGTTGGTTGGCCCATTCGTTGACATAGGTCGCATTCTTTAGCGTACCGGACTGCATCCTTCAATGTTGTCGGCCACCATAGTCCGCTCTGCCATATTTTCCTTGCCGTAGCGTCTCCGGCATAATGTCCTCCAGCCACGCCGCAGTGTGCTTCGCGTAATATTATTTCCTTTTTGTCGCTGCGCACTGCACGCCGCCATATGCCATCGGCGCCTTTGTGGTACAGGGTGTCCTGTAATAGACAGAAGTGCCGGCTTTGAATTGCTAAGCGTTTCCTCTCGTCTCTGTTCATCTCCTCCGGAGGTAGGCCGATGCTTAGAAATTGGTGCATGTTGGTAAGCCACTTGTCTTCCTCTGCGACCGAACTATCCGTTGCCGTTTGTGCTGTGACTCTAAACAGCTCTGCATCCGGAAAGTCGTTTGGGACTCCGTCACCGGTTTCGCTGGAATCCAACCGTCTTAAATAGTCCGCTACCACATGTTGTATGCTGGGTCGGTGGAATATTTCGAACTCGAATTCTTGCAATAGTAACGTTCACCAGGCCAGCTTACCGGTGAGTGATGCTTTGGACACCAAGTAGAGTAGCGTCGAATGATCTACGTGAAAGGAAAATTTCCTTCCCAATAGATAGTGTCTAAACTTGGTGACACTGTAGATCATCCCCAAGGCCTCCCTTTACGTTGTGGAATAATTTTGTTCCGCTTGGGACATCTTCCGGCTGGCATAATAGACTGGCTAGTACCATTTCGGTTCTGTTAGTTGCATCAGAGCGCTCCCGATTGCAATGTCGAACGCGTCAACGAACACATGGAACTCTTTGGACCAATCCGGAGGTTGCACCACCGACGCTTGTGACAACAGTAATTTTAGTGCATGGTAAGCCTGGTCTTCTGTGTCCGTCCATCGGAACGGTGTCCAATGTACTATGGCATGCAGTGGTGTAGCCAGGTCTGCCAGATACCGGAGCATTCTGCTATGCCACTGAATTTGTCCTAAGAACCGGCTTAGTGCCTTTGTCGTGGTTGGTGCCGGTGCCTCCAGGATTGCTTTTACTTTGTCCGGATCCACTGCGATACCGTCTTTGTTTACTATGTGGCCCAGTAACGCTCCACTGGTTACTCCGAACACGCATTTTGCCGGGTTCAGGCTTAGTCGGTAAACCCTACATTTTTCTAGGCATAATCGGAGGTGCTGAAGGTGATCCCTTTCTTGGCTATAAATAGCGTAGTCATCCAAAAACACCTGCATGAATGCCGGAATGAATTCCTCGAAAATTTCCATGATGATCCGCTGGAAGGTTGCCGGTGCCGTTTTTAGTCCGAACATCATTACTACGGCAACGAAGACTCCCCATTCGGTGACAAAAGCAGTTTTCTCCTGGTCGGTGGGGTGCATCCGGATCTAATTATAGCCGCTGAAACCATCTAGAAAACTGTACACCTTATGACCGGTGACCGCATCCAGGACTCCATCCGTAAATGGAAGTGGGAAGGCGTCCGTTACCGTAGCCGCATTCAATTTCCGGTAGTCGACACACACTCTGATCTTACCGTTCTTTTTGGGTACTACCACTATTGGGCTGAGCCATGTGGCTTTCTTTACCAGTCGGAGGAAGCCCACTCTTAGCAACTTGTCGATTTCTTCTTTGACTTTTGCTGCGTAATTCGGGTTCATCCGGTAACCCTATCGCGCTGCCGGTTTGGCGTCTTTACTCAGATGTATCTGGGGTTGATATAACTGAGGATTGAGTCCCGACATGTCCTCGTAGGACCAGGCGAACACATTGCGAAATTCTTTTAGGAGTGTGATCATTGCCGTTTTGTTCTCCAAAGTCATTTCCTTTGCAATGTGCACCGGTCTTGTGTCCTCTGTGGTACCTAGGTTTACCTCTTCTAGTTGGGATGCTTTCATGCGCTGTGATACTGCCATTTCTTTTTCCAGTGCCTCCTGTGCTTGCTGTAATTCCCGAATTGCTTCTTTATCCAGTTCCTCGTCGGTCCCGTTCGGTTGCAGTACGTACGGTGATACTGCTTCGGCTACATCAATCTCGAACAGAGGTGCGATCTTCGGATTTTCTTGTAAGTATTGATCGACCTCTTCGTCCACCAATCCTTCCAGCATGTTGACACATTCCGCATATAGTGGCGTTGACTCCTTGCCGATACCGGGTCATGGTTGAGTCGGTACTCGTACTTTCGCTTTTCCACGCCGGAACGTAATTATATTCTTCGTCCAGTTTTGCTTTATATGTGTTGTTTTTAACCAAGGGCGTCCCAACAATAGTGGGTACGCTCCCTAAGCCTGTAGTTGGAGAACTACTGCGGAAATACGAAATGTGTGACCCTCGATGGTCACTTCTAGATCGCGTATTAATGTGGTCGGCCGTATTGAGCTAGTGTCCGCCATCCGAAGCCAAAACGGGCACGGTTCCCAGTCCTGGATTCCTAGAGTGTGACATGTTCGAGTTGGGAGACAGGTCCCTCTGGATGGGAAGACCCGGTGTGAACCGGATGAGGAGTACCCGACAATAGAAGACTCGGTGAGAACCGGATGAGGAGTACCCGGAAACGCAAGAACCGGTGAGAACCAGATAATGAGTGCCCGGCAAGCGCTGAATGATGTAGGCCCGGTGAGGAGTGCTCACCGGATGAAGGGACATATTCGTAAATATGTTTCTGAGAGCCCATCGGGGCTATATTTGTAAATAGCCGAAAAGTCATTTTAGTATAAATATGACTTAGGGCAAACTATGTGTTAGAATGAGTTGTTGTCATTCTTGTTGGCGCAAGATTAGAGCGCGCAACTGTGTACAGAGAGAGAGAGAGAGAGAGAGAGAGAGAGAGAGAGGAAGAGGTCGTTGCCTCTATTGTAACCGCTGCCTGTGGCGAAGATAGAAAGCTCGAGGTCGTTGCTTCGGTGCTTTACCATTTATACATTCTAACATAGTGATAGTTTGCAGTCTGTGGGCTGCCGTGGTTTTTTCCCTAGTTTGGGTTTTTCCACGTTAACATCCTGTGTTCTCTTCTCTCCATTGTGTCGTGCATTCATTCCCGTTTTTTCTGTGTTTTGATTCTAAGCTCGGTTGTGGCTGAGCGTTGTTCATCGGGAGCGTGTGTTCCTGTCAGTTCGGAGGCCGATCACGTTCACGCCGGATCCTCCATTGATAATCGTGCCAGGTAGCTCCTTTCCCTTCATGATGGCTGTGATTGCTGGACTACTTGTGTCCACCACTGCCGGTCCTTCCTCCGGATTTGAAAAGAATGCTAGAGCCGGTGGTGTGTCAGCTGTCGTCCTTCTGGTCTTCAGTCCTTCTGTGAAGCAGGGTACCAGTTGCAATAGCCGGCCTAACGGCAACGTTATTTGGCATTCTTGTAACGTCTGCCAGGTTGGGTTTTCGGGTTGCCCCGGGCCGGTGAGCTCTTCGGCATTCTCCTTCTGTTGTTCGAGCTCTGCCGCATTCCGCTCATTTGCCTTCTTCACCCATTCGGTTGCCTGCTTCCAGATGGCTTCTTGATTTTCCCACTCCGTGGCTTTGGCTTTTGATCTTGTAGTGACTTGTTGTATGTCCGCGACTTCCGTGTTTACCATGTTCACCGCTGGTCGGTTGTCGTAGCTCTTCGCCAAACATTGATTATTATAGTGGCCCTCTTGCCGGCAATAATAGTAGTACAGCTTTCGGGTGTTGCCGGATTCGGCGTGTGTGTTTGGTGGCGGACCGGGGGCAAGTGTTTGCTTTTGGCCTGGTTGGCTGCTTGGGGCGCCCTTTTCCGGTTCTCGTGGATGACCCCCCTTTTTGTTGAAATGACGTTTCTTATTGAAATTCTTTTTGTTGCGGTATCCTTGCCGGGGCTGGTCGTCATCCTTGTCATAGTTGTCCCGTCGGTGGTTGTAACCAGGGGAGTGATCCCGGTTATATCTTTCATACCGTCCATTATAGTCCCGATATCTATACTGTCTATCATACCGGTCATACGCGTCTCTTCGATCGCTATACTAGATATATTGTGCCAGCTGGTAGCGCTCCTCTCGCCGCTAGCATTCTTCTTCTTCCTCCCGGTTGCTCCGTGGTTCAATTTTTCGAACCGGTGCTGCTTGTCGATTTAACAAGTTATACTCACACCGTTCCATTGTGTGACTTCTGGAGTGGCAGAGCAAGCATTGGGAACGCATGGTGCATTCGAGCGCCGAATGTCCGGCATTCAGGCATATCGTACATTGCACTGCTTGCCGGAAACGGAGGTCCTCTTCTATCGGTAGCGTACGTTGAAGTGTGTTACCCGGCTGGCAAGAAGGCTTAAGGAGGTCCAAACCAGAGTGTGAAAGGAATAGTTTATTCTGGAACTGTTGTAATTAGTAGTCTTAATATATATTAATATATGAGAAGATGTGGACGGACGGACCGGAATCGGTATGCCGATCCGGATCCGGACCGATCCCGAAAAGGTGCCGGTTGGCACCGTTTTGTATTTCGCACCAGAGACCTATATAAAGGCCTGGTTACAATGTAATCGACATCGGATAATTAATAGAACTTATTGCCTTAATCTTTATTGATTACCGTTTTGTACTCATTGTTATACCTTACGCATGTTAATGATGTGTTGCTAAGTAACCGATTAAGGTCTAATTAAGCATTGTGTAGCAAGTCATTCTGCTGTAACACCCTTTGGTGAAGTGTCTTAAGTGGACACCCTGTGTTAGGCTGTTGTCCGGCCCTAGGATTAACACAGTTTTTGGCGACCACGATTCCTGCACAATCGCAGTGAACAATGGCAGGAATGAATGACTAGCCCAACAGACGACCCGGTTACGGAGAGAGCACGAAGACTTGCTGAATGGCGCAGGCGGCAGGAGGCTTTCCAGCAAGCAGTGGAAGAAATCCGATCAGATCGATCATTCTCCAAAGTGATCTAGAAAGGGGCGGAGGAGTCGCTCCATCTGCAGCAAAATGCCTACCCGGACGAAGGAAGCAGCTTAAGCAGCCTCCGGGAAGCGGAATCCCTTCTCCAGGCCTTGGCCGGAAGAGAGGGCGAATCCGAACCATTTTCAGTGCTGGAATCAGATTCAGAAGGGGGTTACAGCGCGCACACGAACTATCACAGCAGTAACGACACCCCAGGAGGACTGGAGGACGAGGAGTCGGATACATTACCAACACCGGAACCAGAGTTGTCAAACCAGGAACCCCCGACACTAGACGTGGAGTAACCTCCGGAGACGGAAGAAGACCGGCAAAGACCTCCGACGCCGACGGAACAACAGGAAAGACCACCGACACCGCCAGCCCGCGTACCGACACCGGACGACGACATGCCGTTCCAGGCTCATGTTCACGCATTTCAACAAACATGGGAGGCGAACCATGTGTCACAACGGTTAACCGCGGCCAAAGAGGAACGATCGAAGATAGCCGAATTCGGCGTGACATTGGAAGGACCGGCCGCCCGATGGCACTGGACGTAGGACCCCAGCACCATCACCACCTTTGCGGACCTGAAAGATAAATTCTTGCACTTCTTTCAGAAGGAGGTGAACAAGAGAGAAATGGTGGGCCTATTTTGTACCATCCGGCAGGACCCTAAGGAGAGCATTCCGCAGTTTGTCATCCGGTTTCAACGGATGCACAGTCAGCTTACCCGTGCACCTCCGGAGGAAGAAACACGGGCTATATTCTTAGACGCGCTCCGGGAACCTCTACGAACGGTATGCACGGTCATTGACTTTCGCAGAAGCACCGTCAAGCAGGTCATCGGCCGGGTTAGAGAAATGGAGAAAACGAGCTCTTGGCTAACAATGGGAGCCCTCCAACGAGCGTTACCAACCGATGAGGATCTCCGGTTCCGGCAAGCAATCCAATGCACGACCTGCTTGAATTCCGGACACTCGTCACTAGAGTGCACAATGCGAACGCATTGCTTACTCTGCCAAACTACGAGCCACACGATGGACCGGTGCGAATATAACTTATTGAATCGGCAAACACCACCAGTCCGGCAAATCGAGCCACGTAGCAGCCGAGACGAAGAAGACGAACGTTGGCGGCAAGAGGAGCGATATCGACCGGCACAGGATGTCCGGTACGACGATCGGCGAGACAACTATGACCGGTACAAGAGATATGACAGGTACCGAGACTACAATGGACGGTACGAGAATCACAACCGGGATCACTCCCCCGGGTATCACCAACGACGGAAAGATTACGGGAGATATGACGACCAACAAAAAGAACTTTAATAAAAAACGACATTTCAAAAAAGGGAGCCAACCACGTGAACCGGAAAAAGCGCCTCAAGTAGCCAACCGGACCAAAGCCCCGCGGTTACCATAGGTCCTCCACCGGGTACAGGAAACAATGCCGAATCCAGCAATACCCGGAAAGCATATTCTATTATTGCCGGCAAGAAGGACATTATAGTAATCAATGTCCAGCAAAGAGCTATGACAAGCGACTGGCAGTAAACATGGTAGTCGCCGAAGTCGCAGACCTGCAATAGGTTACCACAAGGTCGAAGGGCAAGAGACGGAAATCGAAAGGCTGAAGGAAGAACTCTGTCAACAGAAGGACCGGGAGGACCGCGCGCGCCGGCAGATCAACCAAAGGCTGAAGTAGAAGACCGATGATTTTGATCATCTGCATCGGGACTACAAGCAACTGGAGGCGGAGTATAAGCAACAGCAGGAAAGGCTGGCGGAGCTCCGACAAGAAGTTGATAGGGCCACAACGACACTCGCCGAAGAACGAGATGAGAGTTCCAAGCTATTGCAGGAAGCGGCGATGGACCGGATGGAGCTCCACAAGCAGAACCATGAAGAAAAGGAAAGGGTGACAATGGTGTTACTGAGGTTGCAAATAACCTATCAAAGTCAATTGTCGCATTATAGGGAGCAGGAGGCGGACACAGTCCAAATCATCAAGCAATTGAAAGAGGAGCAACAAGCCGCAGAAAATAAATCACGGATGGGAATTGAACGGATCCAGTGCATCCTCCGATCATGGCTCACCAAGACCAAAAGCTTGATTGACGAGAGCTTTGTGCGATGGTGGATGAAATGGGTGCAGAATACGGCGGAACTCCAATTGCTCAAGGCGAACGTGGAAAACCGGCGGAAGGAGGGTGACGATTGTTATACGCTGACATCGGAGGACTTCACCGCCATAAGGGATTAGTTGGCCGAATATTTCACAGCCCTTGCGGATGAACAATTGGTGCAGGTCCGGTAGCTCGTAGCTCAACTGGACGACGATCGGCTGGAAGCTCAAATCCAGTTTGAGAGCTATGAGCGGTCCCAGCTTCGGGAAGAAAAAGCGAGGAAGGCGGCAACGGTCAACCTTAGTGATGAGGAACCGTCGCCGGTACAAGGACCAGACGGGGACTAGGCCGGGGTCAATCAGCCAGAGACAACTCTGACGGAGGAACCAATGAAGGAAATGTTGGAGCCAGAGCGACAAACGGAGCCGCAACCCCAAATGGAGAAGGAACAAACGGAGCAGCCACAGCCACAAACGGAACAACAGCCACAACAACAACAACAGATTCCCGACGAGCCATTGGAAATTCTGGAGCAAAGCATTCTGGACATTTTGGATGAAGCGTAAAAGGGCCGGATAATGGGTTCGACGTACAAGGTACTGTCCCACGGGCGTGCCATGTGTTACCCGGCTGGCAAGAAGGCTTAAGGAGGTCCAAACCAGAGTGTGAAAGGAATAGTTTATTCCGGAACTGTTGTAATTAGTAGTCTTAATATATATTAATATATGAGAAGATGTGGACGGACGGACCGGAATCGTTATGCCGATCCGGATCCGGACCGATCCCGAAAAGGTGCCGGTTGGCACCGTTTTGTATTTCGCACCGAAGACCTATATAAAGGCCCGGTTACAGTGTAATCGACATTGGATAATTAATAGAACTTATTGCCTTAATCTTTATTGATTACCGTTTTGTACTCATTGTTATACCTTACACGTGTTAATGATGTGTTGCTAAGTAACCGATTAAGGTCTAATTAAGCGTTGTGTCGCAAGTCATTCTGCCGTAACACCCTTTGGTGAAGTGTCTTAAGTGGACACCCTGTGTTAGGTTGTTGTTCGTTGCTCTTCCCCGCTTCTTGGTCTGGACGGGCTCGACCGGTGGCGCCAATAGGGTGAGCCATTGCATCACCGCATGCCATATTTTCCGGCCTTCCTTGCCGTCTTTTCCTCTTACGATATCAATAGCTGTACACAACCCATCGGCGATCAACACCGGCCAATCCACCTTGACTCCTTCGTACGTCGCGATAATCAAGCCTGCTCGGTTCTGAGGCATAACGGGGGGTCGAGGGTATACGTGGTCGAACTCATGGAGTACACGGCCAATTTCGCGGAATAACATGTCTTCGCCGCCCTATGTCTTGTAGCCTTTGTTGGCGAGAGAATACTCACCGAAATATTTGATGAGCTGCTCGGAGCTAGGATTGTCGATCGTGTAGATGCCCCCCTCCGGAAGGCCTGTTAACGCACGGATCGCCTCCTCCGCGATCACCTTTGTGTCGATTTCTTTGATAATCTTTTCGGCCTCCTTGTGTGGCGCCGCCTCCATGATCGTCAAGAAACCCTCCAGCCCGTTGTCGTGAAGATTATCGTCCACAAGCGGAAACCCGAGCAATGAGGGCCAAAGAGCGATGTGCAACGTTGCACACGTACATAATGTATTTGTAATAGTAATAAAGGTATAAAGGTGATGTGGTTGAACGCACATCCATGCGAGAGAGAGAGAGAGGTACTATGCGGTACATAGGCACCAAGTTGTTTGTGAGGAGGTGGGAGTTAAGGGGCCATCAATCTCACCCTCCCCCAAATCAAGGCAAATATCCCCTTTGAATGAAAGGGGATATTTTAGTCTCACTTTTGTAAGCGGTCTTCCTCCTTGTGCTATAAAAGGAGAGAGAAGGCACCATTGTGGGGGTTGCCTATTTTGAGTGTGCGAGGTATACCACGTAGGTCGAGCGTTGGGGTTAGGGTTTCGAGTAGTCATTTGGTGCGGCCTACGCGGCCACCATTTTGTAATCGTTCATTTCATTTTAATATATCTTGTTGATCTTCTTGTCTCCATCTTCCTCTTGTTCGAGTTAATCTCTTGTTCATTCTTCTCCTTCTTGAGCAAAGCTTCCATTCCATGTCTGATTCCTTCTCCTCTACTCCCTAGTC
Organism: Azolla caroliniana; assembly: GCF_043228905.1. NCBI lineage: Eukaryota > Viridiplantae > Streptophyta > Polypodiopsida > Salviniales > Salviniaceae > Azolla > Azolla caroliniana. Next base: position 14,561,170 of record NW_028230447.1, read on the forward strand.
CAAGACCCCCGTGGTCCCGCCTTTCTCCACGCACACGCGTAACAATGCGACACGGTGTTGCCGTAGCCATTTCTTAGCGGCTTCAGATAGTGTTTGGCAGTCCATCTCTGCATCGAGGTCGGAGAGCGTTGGCGAGGTTTGATGGTGGGGAGAGTGTGAGAGAGAAAGTTCTGAGTGAGGGGGTTCTCTATGCGCGAGCTCTCTTCGATTGATCTTCAGGCGTCTGTTTGTGTTTGTTCTCCTTGGTTCGCGAAAGGAGAAGGTCTCGATGCGTGGGGGTTTTTCTCTCTACATCTTAGCGCCTTTTTCGAGCCTCCGCATGTGCAAGTCGTGTACTATAATAGCATTGCGTACCATGTGGTGGTGGTTTAATGTCTTATTCATAGCCTCCTCGTACCTTTTCGACGTGCCTCTTTACTCCTCGTTTGCATGGCCGTTTCCACCACTCCTTTCCATGATTTCTTTGATTTGCTGTTTTTTTTAAAAAAAATTTTTTATCTATTATAAAATTAATTGTGTGGTAAATTTTTTCCGGTCCTATCAGACCCTTACCCGAAACGCGCACCTTGCCGGCCTCTTGACCCTAGGATTAACAAAGTGCGCGCATGGTTAGCCATGAACTCGAGTTTTCCATTTCTCGAACTCGGTCAATCACTTGATTTATGCTGTTGGTGCGGAAATCGATGACGGTGCACACCGTCCTTAAGGGTTCCCGGAGTGCTGCTAAGAATATGGCCTTTATTTCTTCCTCTGGTGGTGTTCGGCTGAGCTGACTATGGATCCGTTGGAATCGGATGACAAACTGTTGGATGTTCTCCGTTGGTTCCTGCCGGATACTGTAAAATAAGCCGACCATTTCCCGCTGGTCCATCTCCTTGTGGAAGAAATGCAAGAACTTTGTCTTTAATGTTTCAAACGTGGGGATGGTGTTGGGATCCTGTGTTCGGTGCCATTTGGTGGCCGGTCCCTCCAAGGTCATGTTGAACTCTGCCCATTTTGAGTGTTCCTCTTCAGCTGCATTTAAGCGTTGGGACACATGGTTCGCCTCCCAGGTCTGCTAAAACGCATGGATCATCCCGATATTTGGGGTATTGGAACGACATATCGTCATCTGGTGTCGGTACACGGGCTGGTGGTGTCAGTGGGTTTTCCTGGTCTTCTGTCGCCGTCAGAGGTCTTTCCTGCTCCTCTTGCGGTGTCAGAGGCTTCTCCTCCTCGACTTTCGGTGTCGGAGGTCTCTCGTCCTTGACTTCTGGTTCCGGAGTGTGGTCGACTTCCGGTATCAGATGTTCCAGCCTTGTCGATTCTGGTTCTGGTGTCGGCAAAGTATCCGACTCCTCGTCCTCTAGTCCGCCTGGGGTGTTGTTACTGCGGCGGTAGTTCGTTTGCACGCTGTATTCCCCATCCGAACCCGATTCAAATGCCAAAAATGCTTCGGATTCGCCTGCCCCCGCTGCCAATGCTTGGAGAAGGGATTTCGTTTCCCGGAGGCTGCTTAGGCTGCTTCCTTCGTCCGGGTAGGCGTTTTGTGGTAGTTGAAGTGATTCCTTGGCCACTCTCAGGATCACTTTCGAAAATGAGCGATACGCTCTAATTTCTTCAACCGCTTGCTAGAAAGCCTCTCGCTTCCTCAGCTGTTCAGCAAGTCACCTTGCTCGCTTCGTAACTGGGTCGTTCGTTGGTCGCGTCATCCATTCCCGCCGATGTTTGCTGTGATTGTGCAGGAATCGTGGTCGCCAAAAACTGTGTTAATCCTTAGGGCCGGACAATGGCCTAACATAGGGTGACTTCGGAAGACAGTTCACCAAAGGGGTGTTATGGCGAGATAACTTAAGACACAACGATTAATCCGATTTAATTGGCTACTTAGCAATAAGGCATTCACTTAATACACGCGTAAGATATAACAAGTAAGACAAAACGGTAATCAATACATGAAGATAAAACAAGAAGCTTATATTAATTCTCCGTTAAAGTTTTACATTGTAACCGGGCCTTTATATAGGTCACCAGTGTTGTGTACAAAACGGTGCCAACCGGCACCTATTCGGAATCGGTCCGGATCCGAATCGGCATACCGATTCCGGTCCGTCCGTTCACTACATAATTATAATCTACTTTACTTAATTAAATATATTCCGAATAACCATCCCTTTCACATTCTGGTCTCTGCTCCTTTGCTGGCCGGGTAACAGCAAGGAGCAAGTCGGGTATTGTATTGTCTCGTGTCCGGTGTGCATGATCAAATGCTCAGCTACATCAAGGATGCAAATACGCCCAAGGAGGCCTGGGAAAATCTACGAAAGATTTTCGCCAGAAGTACCACAGCTTGTAAGTTGCAGCTCCGGCAAGAGTTGAACAACATTCGACAAAGAGACATGTCGGTTATGGACTACACCATCAAGATAAAGGAGATTTGCGATGCACTCGGGTCCATTAACGTGATGGTGGATGAAGATGAGATGGTACAAATCTGCCTTGGTGGTCTAGCGCAAAGGTACGGGCCAATCCGGACAACGATCTGCACCTGGGAGAAACCATCGACCTTCTTTGACTTGCAATCGATGCTGATGGTCGAAGAAAACCACGTGAGTGGGTCAAGGACAACTCAATCAGATGGCCGGATGCTATACACAGAGAAGAATTAGCCCCATGGACGTGGTGGACGAGGTGGGTCAGCACGCAATGGAGGCGGCTGACATGAGCAGGACCGGAGGCATTGAGGTTGTGCCGAAAGCAGTTCCGAACCCTCCACAAGCAGGGGGAGTCAAAGCGGCGCCAGGAACCGGCAAGGAAAGGCCAACATGGAATGCTGGTACTGTGGCAAAAAGGGCCACAGGCAAAGCGAGTGCTGGAAGAAGCGTGCCGATTTGGACAAATCCAAATCTGACAAAACCGGCCGGGAGAACCGGCAAAGCTCGCACTATGCGGAAGGATCCAGAACTGGGAAAAACAGTAAAGGGTCAGCCTTCGTGATGAAGCACAAGGCTAACTCGATGAAGAAGACTACTTCTGGATCAGAGGAAGTATGGTGCATTGATTCTAGAGCGTCCAACCACGTGACGAGCCACGAAGAGTGGTTCTCTTTTTTGGAGAAACTGGAAGAACTGGGGATTGTTGAAACCGGAGACGACACCCCTCACCTGATTGTGCATGTCGGAGAAGTCCCTTTAAGCGATGTCAGACAAAAGGGGAAGCTGATGAACGTACTACACGTTCCTACTATCACAAAGAACTTGGTGTCAGTTGGACAAATCGTCGACCAGGGGATGCAGGTGCGGTTTATGCACCTAGGGTGCTTCATCAACAAAGAGGGCCGGATAATTGCGCAAGGGCGCAGAGACGGGAGGATGTTCATCCTCAACACTAATGATGTCGGCACCGCTATGTTTGCAAAAGGGTAGAAGGTCGAATCAGACATCGACTTGTGGCACAAGTGGATCGGCCATGTCAATTATCGGAGGCTTCAAGACCTGCAATCGAAACAAGTCGTTTTCAGTTTGCCGAAATTTAGCGGCCGGAAGGCCAAAATTTGTGAAGCCTGCCAACTTAGGAAGCAACACTGGCTTCCATTCCCCACCGATCGAAACCGGAGCCATAATAAGCTCGATTTAGTCCATTCGGATGTATGGGGACCGACACAAAACATTAGTCTTGGCGGGAGTCGATATTTCGTCTCCTTCATTGAGGACTACAACTGGCACATGTGGATCTACCTCATTGAGAGGAAGAGCGAAGTCTTTGAGTGTTTCCGAAACCTTCAAAGCTTGGTTGAACGGGAAACAGAGAGGAAGATCAAGTGCCTACGGTCGGATGGCGAGAGAGAATACTTTTCCGGCCAATTCAACAATTATCTGCAGTAGAACAGAATTCAGAGAGAATTCAGCTGTAGGTACACACTGGAGCAAAACGGTGTGGCCGAAAGGAAGAACCGGTCGATTGTCGATGCGGCAAGGGCAATGCTGGAGGAGAAGAGCATGCCCCATTTCTACTGGGCCGGGGCGGTCCGGATGGCTACATCCAAAACCGGATCGGTGACAAGGTGTCAGCACATGAGTTGTATTTCGGGGGAAAGCCGAATTTGAGACACCTTTGGATATTCAGTAGCATAGCATATGTGCATGTATCGGATGAGAAGCGGAGGAAGCTGGATCCGAAGTCGGAGAAGTGCATTCTAGTCGGTTACTCGTATGAGCAAAACGGGTATAAGTGTTATATCCCCCAGAATAAGCAGGTTCGATTAAGCCGAGATGTCGAGTTTGATGAGACAACATCATGGTACTCCTTACCGACTCCAACTCCCGATGAAGACCCGATTCTGGAAGATGAGGCTAGTGAGCCCGAGGAGGTCCAGGTAGAAGATGAAGACTTCAACACTCTCGAAGAGAGTCCGATATTATTCCGGTTAAGTGAATTGAATGAGCGGCAGGTCGGGATGACCAGTCGAATGAGGAACCGGCGAGTAGTGGAGACTCTGCCGTGCTCTCCCCGCGCAAGGAACTGAGGAGCTGGTTCACGCGCAAAGAGAAAGGCAAGAAGAAGATGCCGGAATACGAAACCGGCAACGTTGAGTCGGATCGGAGCGAATCCGACTCCGGAAAGGATGAAAGCAGATCTTCGGGAACGAAGTCCGACCTGGCCAAGAAGGGCCCCAAACCGGGTAACACCAAGTTACGCCGGTCTTCCTGCCTGAAGAACCCCCGTTACGCGGTACAGGTACAATGAGTACATGGTGTTAGGAAACAGGTCCCTCCGGATGGGAAGTGAGAAGAACAGTATTGATGAGCAAACTCAGCCGAGGCCGAAACCGGATGTCGAGTACCCGGCTACGGAAGACCCAGTGAGAACCGGATGACGAGTACCCGACTACGGAAGACCCGGTGAGAACCGGATGACGAGTACCCGACTACGGAAGACCCGGTGAGAACCGGATGACGAGTACCCGGCAAGAGCCGGATGGTGAAGGCCCAGTGAAAAGTGCTCACCGGATGAAGGGACATATTCATAAATATGTTTTCTGAGAGTCCATCGGGGCCATATTTGTAAATAGCCGAAAAGTCATATTAGTATAAATATGACTTAGGGCAAACTTAGTTGTTGTTTGTTGTCATTCTTGTTGGCGCAATATTAGAATGTAACAGTGTACAGAGAGAGAGAGAGAGAGAGAGAGAGAAAGAGACGAAGAGTTCGTATCTCTGTTGTAACCGCCGCCTGTGGTGAAGACAGTGAAGAAGAGGTCGTTGCCTCTGTGTACATCTATTGTACATCGTTACATAGTGATAGTTAGTAGTCAATGGACTGCCGTGGTTTTTCCCGTATTTGGGTTTTCCACGTAAACATCTTGTGTACTCTTCTCTCTATTGTGTTGTGCATTCATTCCCGTTTTCTACGTTTTTTATTCTAAGCTCGGTTGTGGCCGAGCGTTGTTCATCGGGAGCGTGTAGTTCCTGTCAAAGTGGTATCAGAGCGAAACGACACAGAAAATGGACGAATCGTTGGGCTGCATTTTCAAGCTCACCAGCTCCAACTATTCAGTGTGGAAGTCGAAGATGAGGGACATGCTCGTGGTTAAAGATCTTTGGTTGCCGGTTCAGTTCGGGGACAAGAGACCGAACAAAATCGACGCCACGATATGGGAGGTGATGCACATGAAGACAACGACGTACATACGGTGCTTCATCGACATGAGTCTATACAACAACTTCAATGAAGAGAGCAAGGCTCATGAGCTCTGGGAGAAGATTGGCATTATGTTTCAGAACAAAAATGTTGTTAATCAGGTTTCGGTATTTCGGAAGCTAGTAAGACTCTGGTACCAAGATGGCTCCAGCATGGCGGAGCACATGAATGCCTTCCAGGGGCTGATCCACCACGCAACATCATTGGAAGTGCCTCTCGTTGATGAGGTACTAGCACTACTCCTGCTTGGCTCCCTCCTAGGTAGCTGGGAGACGTTGGTTGTCACTTTGGGCAACACCGGGCCGGAAGGGAAATGGTTATCCCTAGCAAGAGTGAAGTCGAGCTTGCTAGATGAGGAGGCGTGTCGGAAAGATAAGGATACGAGCTCCGACTCCAAAGCGCTCCTTACCGAATCGGAACGCGGAAGACAAAGGAACCGTAGTCCCCAGAACCAAGAGAAGTCGGGGACACAGTCAAAGTCAAGGGGGAGCCCTACCTGCTTCTATTGCAGCAAGCCGGGACACTTCCAAAAAAACTGTCGGCACTTCCGAAAGGACAAGGAAACCGACAACACCGATTCGAAGCGGACACCGGACCGAAAGAATAAAGACCGGAGGGGGCCGGACCGAAAGGGAGCGATGGCAATCGCGGCAAGTGAAGAAGAGTTGATGCTCATCACCGAGGAGAGTGAGCTAAACCTTGTCGGCAACGAGATGACCTGGGTGGTCGACTCCGGAGCATCATTCCACCTTACCCCGGACCGGAAATACTTCTCATCCTACTCAACTGGTGATCACGGCTGTGTCCGGATGGGGAATGAAGGTACATGCCGAATTGTCCGCATAGGAGATGTGTGGTTGACAACACCAACCGGATGCAAGCTGCTGTTGAAGGATATTCGACACGTTCCGGAGGTTCGTCTGAACCTGATATCAGTCGGTCAGCTAGATGATGAAGGCTACACGGGTAGCATCCAGAACGGTGGTATGAAGTTCAGCAAAGGGAGCCTGATTGTGGCTCGGGCCCGGAAGGTAAACACGTTGTACTTGATAAATGCCCAGTTATGCCCAGAAGAAGTGAACGTGGCATCCGACACTACCGGTGAGCTGTGGCACAAGAGGCATGCCACATGAGCGAGAAGGGGATGAAGAAGCTTGCAGACGACAACCTCATTCCAGTGAAGAACGTGCACTTGGAGAAGTGCATTGATTGTCTGGCTGGTAAACAAAACCGGACCTCCTTCCGATCGAGGCCACCGATGAGACGTAATGCACCACTGGAGTTGGTGCATACTGATGTATATCAAATGGACACGAAGTCACATGTCGGATCGCAGTACTTCGTGACGTTCATTGATGACCACAGCCGGAAGCTGTGGGCCACACCGTTGAAGACGAAGGATCAGGTGTTATCCGTCTTCAAAGACCTCCACGCGAGAGTGGAAAGAGAAACCGGCCGGAAGCTGAAGGCGGTTCAAGCAGATAACGGAGGTGAATACCGGGGGCAGTTCGAGGAGTATTGTCGCTCGAAGGGAATCCGGCTCGAATTTACCGTGCTGAAGACGCCGGAACGAAACAGGCTGGCCGAGAGGATGAACCGGACCATAATGGAGAGGGTCCGGAGTATGCTGGCACATGCAAAACTACCCAAGAAGTTTTGGGCTGAGGCACTATCGACGACGACATATGTGATAAATAGATCACCCTCAGTACCTTTGGACGGAGACACGCCACAGAGAGTCTGGACCGGTAAGTGTCCTACCGGCATCTGAAGGTATTTGGGTGTCTTGCGTATGTGCATATAGCTAAGGACCGGAGAGGAAAACTAGATCCGAAGACCCGGCCATGCATATTCCTCGGTTACGGCGACGATGAGTTCGGCTACCGAGTGTGGGACCTGGTCGACAAGAAGGTATTCCGGAGTCGAGATATTATCTTCATGGAGGACAAGACGCTCGCCGACTGGGAGTCGGAGAAGAAGATAATGAACTCTAAGTCGACCGGTAAGGATCGATTCTATGATGACCAGACCCAACCGGCAAGAGACCGGTTAGCACTTGAGGAACCAACCGGTTACGGTGAGGATACCGAACTGGCAGAAGAAGAAGTATGGGAAGCTGAAACCGGAACCGGACAAGACCCCGAATCGGATTTAGATGAAGAGCAAATGGAGGGGCCGGTTACCGAAGCCCAAAGACAGAGATATCCTCTTAGAGAGAGAAGGGCCCCCCGGAGATTTCCGGATGCAGAGCATGTGCTGCTAACCGATGAGGGGGAGCCAGAAAGCTTCGAAGAAGCAAAGGATGACACCCACAACCGCTAATGGTTAAGTGCCATGCAGGATGAGATGGATTCCTTGCATGAGAACCATACGTACGAATTGGTGGAGTTGCCGAAAGGAAAGCGGGCACTCCGAAATAAGTGGGTGTACAAATTGAAACCGGGAGATGCCGGCAACCCCCCGAGATACAAAGCCAGGATCGTGGTGAAGGGGTTCCAGCAAAAGAATGGCGTGGCCTTCGACGAGATATTTGCCCCGGTAGTAAAGATGACCTCTATCCAGACGGCGCTGCGTATAGTGGCAAGCAAGGATCTTGAGGTGGAGCAGCTGGACGTGAAGATGGCATTCCTTCACGGTGACCTCGAAGAGGAGATCTACATGCAACAACCGGAAGGATTCGTGGAGAAAGGGAAGGAGCGCCTGGTTTGCCGGTTAAAGAAGAGCCTGTACGGACCGAAGCAGGCTCCCCGACAATGGTATCGGAAGTTCGACTCCTTCATGACCGATCAAGGGTACCACAAGACGCATGCCGATCACTGCGTGTTTGTGAAGAAGTTCGAAGGAGGCGACTTCTTGATACTCCTTCTGTTCGTGGACGACATGTTGATCGTCGGAAGGAACCAAGCCAGAATACGGATGCTGAAGAAGGCTCTCAACCGAACTTTCGCGATGAAAGACTTGGGTCCGGCAAGACAGATGTTGGGGATGCATATCATCCGATATGTCGCGTTGTTACGCGCGTGCGTGGAGAAAGGGGCGGGAC